>NC_064642.1:799021946-799324976 GCF_023864345.2 Schistocerca serialis cubense | reverse complement strand
GATCCTAGGTAATATAGCTCCAAGAGAAAAAAATCATATTGTTCAATGTCCGCTGAAGATCCTTTAGAATGAAGCTAAAGGCATTTGGTCTTCATAATACTTCTATACCAGGTGCAAGGCACGGCATTTATCCTATAGAGCTTGTCGGCCCCTATATCTGTAACTGCGGAAAAATAGTCTGAAAAAAATCATGTGTTAATATAATAGACCTACTATTATGTTTGTCGTTCTATGTGGTAGAGAGATGTCAGTTCATTTCTTTTAAATTCTTCAGAGTAAGGTGTCATCGAGTGTTGTAAACGGAAAGAGCCATCGATTTATCTCTTGTCCAAAAGAGGTACTTTTTCTGTCAACGGAGGCAGTTGTATCATGCCTTCATTGTGTGACTGTCACTCATGCACATAAGCGTTACATATTTATTGTTTAGAAGGGCTGCTCTCGAGTGTAATAGTTTATTCTGATAACAGTTTACCGCACAAAGTTTTACAATTTGTACTTTCTGTAAATTTTTTCTATAACCTGTACTGAATAGCAAAGTGAGAAATAAGCAAATGACTTAGTATTTGCTGCGTGACTAGCGCGTTGAGTTGCTGGAGGAGACGAAAGAAAAGCAGTGGTTAAAACAAAAATACGAAACACGTATTCGGACACTTTTATACTCCTCTTCTATTCCACTAAAACGCTAGGACGTAATGAAGTCAACTTTATATGTCTCCCAACAGAAAAATTCTTATTAGACATGGGTTTCTCTTCCAATGCTTGGTAAGTGCAATTAACGGTACACCACGTAGTCATGTTAGCGGTAGATCTGTTCATTCCTTTAAAATTATGTTGCTGTTGTTGAAATTAAGATATTCGACAGAAGATTTTAATATGTACTGGGAGCAGGTGGCCAATCAACTTATTATGTACAAATTAAGACTACACAATTTCATAATCTATTTTTTTAGTATTGGACTCCTTTTATGAACGGTTATTTTATATGTAAAATCTGTAGTTAATTTCAATATTAGCACTTTTATCTTTGAGTGCTTATTAGTCTTAATATAGATTAACTTTTGTTTTTTATTAACCACATTATTCTGCTAAATAAAAACTTTTTACACTAATATTCACTCTGTTGAGTATCACTGGCAAAACAAACAGACAAATAATCAACCAGTTTTGACGCACCCCCATATTGCTGTAGAATAGCAGACTGATATAAATTTAATTACGTTTGAATTTGATTATAACGTATGCAGAGAATATCGTTTCAGTTACATTCATGCAAATACTTTCTGGAGAAATAAAATTTCTGTAGATGAAGTTAATAGATAATGGACTGATCTTTAGAGCACATTTAAGAATCAAATGCTACATTTAATTCTTTCTCGAATGCACCGTCATTTTATGACTCGAAAATGACAGTTCAGTCGGGCGACATTCAAATTGTTTGTTGGGCATTTTGAATATTCCTTATGAGACCGCTCATATCATAATCATTCCCATTCATCTTACAGCTATCTGCCTCTGTATATATCAATTCTAGTGCGATGTTATGGGACGATTAAACTATATATAGCGTCTACTTTGACGGCAGCTAAGTATTACTGTCCATTTTGGCACTATACAGACACGTCTGTGAGCTAGAGGGAAAATATCACCGGAGTTACTATAATCAATGCAATGGTTGGTCCTATATCGTATCGTGTTATGCTCACGTGCTCGTTGTTTCTTCTGTGTTGCTCAGCGACAGATAACTATCAGACGTAGGCCCGAGGCATAGGAAAATTCCAAAAAAATACCCCACGAAAATATGGAAAACCTCTTTGATACGGCACCGCGATTTGCATTTTGTAGTAAGTAAGTCCATGACAGCTTCATAAAATATTGAGTCTGTGGCTGTTATTCGATCGTGGTTCTGCGAATCATTAATAAGTATTTACTTATAGCAGTAATCCGGAAATTTATAACGAATTCCAAATTTTCACAATTTGTTATATTATACTATACAAAAATATTTTGCTTTCAAGGTTTTAGAGCGTTACTAGCTTACTGAACTCTCCTAATATTCCTTGCATGGCAAATCTGAAATAACCTCGTATGTCAGAATTTCCTCCATGATGAAATTCGCGTGTTAAACGGTACTTTTAGTTCCTCAATAGTTTTTCTTTCAATAGCTAGTGCACTGGTATCTTCTAACATTGTGTAAAGACGTTCAGTGACCAGTATCGACAGGCTATATACGTTCTTTGACTTATGTGTCTGTTCCAGCGGAAGCAACCTATTTCTGGTGTCATACGAATGTGTGGAGTCTGTTCTTTTGGACAAGTGAGAGAGATGAGCTGCCACGCATTCATATAATTGATTCGCCGCAATGGACAATGAATCCCCCACTTTCAGTGCAGATGCCCAATTACGTTTGGCCTCCTGTGGGAATCTCAAAGCTGTGAACATGGAGGACCTTGACGCTCACTGAGGATAGGTGAAGCTAGGTGAGAGCGTGGTTCTGCCAAGGGCCGCACCGGTGCAGTCTGCACAGTTGCGATATACTCTGTGTATGGGTGGCGCAGAGGCTAACGCAAATGTCTAGCAGCGCGACATCCCAGTTTAGAATCCCTGTCAGGCATGCATCTTCATCTGTCGCCGCTGCTTCCGCATACAGTTCCGATGCAGCTGACATCAGTAGTTAATTTCCTTTCCTTTTCTTTCTCCTCCCTCCGCCTTTAATTTTGACACTATCTCTTCGTAGTTTCTCCACGCGCTTAGCCAATTAGATAGCTGTTACTTGGCTCATTGTGGTGTGTAAGTTTGAAACGTACTTGTTAGTTCGGGGAGTCGTGCGATGAGTAGACGTAGGTGCCAGCAGCAGTTGGCAAATTTTCTGGCAGTATTGCAGTTATTCAGAGTTTTTACTACTAGGCAAGATGTCGAAGTTAATTCTTCGTGTGGTACTCATATTGCACCATTTATTTTACATAAATTTCGAGATCTTAACTTGCGATGATCTGTGAAGAAGAACTGTTAGTTACGCACAAGGTGTTACAGAAGTTCAGAGTCTTTGTCATTCTCGAGGGCTGGAAGATGACTATGAGATTGTACTCCCGTCATTGAATCCGAAGCATTATGTATTTAGTTCACTTATTCTCTCTCATTCTTTCCTACAATTTACTTATTCTATATTCTGCTGGAAAACTTTTGCGTAAATTTGAATCTGTATGCCTACTAAAATTCTTGACTGACACCAGTCTTGGAAACTAAGAGTGTTATGTCCTTAGCTTACTTAATTTGAAATCGATATATACATCATTTAATTACATTTGCTGTTACTCATATTTAGTTCACTATGTAATTTATTTAACATATTAAAGGTGCAGCTTTTATCCGACGCCAAAATGTGATCTCATGTTGCAAATGAACAAGTAATAAACATAGTTCTCTCTCATTAATAGTGACCAATACCCCGTTCTCTGCACGCAAAGGATTAAGTGTGAAGGTAAGCTATGCCGTCGATTGCTCAACGCAGAACTGCTGTGGCAGATACTGCACCTCGTGTCTTGCACAACACATGGCATTGATGTGTTCAGTATTCCATAATAGACCGTAAGATTCAGTTGTTTCAAACCACATCAGTATTCTAATAAACTGCAGAAGTATTATCAACAGTTAGTCATTTCCATATCTCAGTCCAGAGATTATAAACAGGGACGAAGAGCCCCATTGCAGAGTTACACTGACGGAAAATAAGTTGCAACACCAAAAAATAATTACCGTAGAGAAGTTAAATTTCTGGAATAAGTACGTCTAAGTAACATATTTAAGTGATTAACATTGCAAGATCACAGATTAAAGCAAGCGCAAGATAAGCCACTGCAAACGTGTGTGTTCAAATGTGTGTGAAATCTTATGGGACTTAACTACTACGGTCATCCTAAGGACAACCACACACACCCCCATGCCCGAGGGAGGACTCCACCACCACCGGGACCAGCCGTACAGTCCACGGCTGCAGCGCCCTAGACCGCAGGGCTAACCCCACGCAGCACTGCAAACGTGAAATAACGGTACATTGATAACCGGTGAAGCTGCCAGAGTGTTGAATGCGAGCATACGTACATGCATTGTATTGTACAGATGGCAGATATCAGCTGGTGGGAAGGGGATCCATGACTGTTGCACTTGGTGAGTGAATACAGGGACTGTAAATGTTGGTTGTGACAGACGCTGCAGTTGTCGTCCAATGATGTCATACATGTGCTCGGCTGGAGACAGATCTGGTGAACGAGGAGGCCAAGGCAACGTGTTGACATTGTTTAGAGCATCTTGGCTTGTAACAGCGACACGTGGTCGAGCGTTATCCTATTGGAAAACAGTCCCTGGAATGCAGTTCATGAATGGCGGCACGACGGGTCGAATCACCCATTTGACGTACAAAATGGCTCTGAGCATTATGGGACTCAACTGCAGACGACCCGAGCACAGAATCGTCTGTGCATGGGTGCTGGAGTATGTGGCAGTGTTACGGCTCTGAGCACTATGGGACTTAACATCTGAGGTCATCAGTCCGCTAGAACTTAGAACTACTTAAACATAACTAACCTAAGGACATCACACGGATCCATGCCCGAGGCAGGATTCGAACCTGCGACTGTAGCGGTTTCGATGTTCCAAACTGTTGCGCCTAGAACCTCACGGCCACCGCAGCCGGCTGATTTGACGTCCAGTTTGCTGTCAGGGTGCTTGGGATAACAATGAGACTACTCCTGCTCTCATGCGAAATCGCACCCCAGGCCACAACCTCATAGATCCAGTGTGTCTACCACGTAGGCAGGTTGGTTGAAGGCCCTCAAATGGCCTCTTTCTAAACAACACACGGCCGTCAGGGCACCGTGGCAGAAACAGTTTTTGTTGGAAAGCGAATCACATCACCACCCTGTCGTCAAATGTACTCTTGCTTGACGCCACTGGAGTCGCAAATGGTGGTAGTTTGTGGTCGGTGAAATGCACGCTACATGGCGTCTGTGTCGGAGCTGTCATCGAAGTAACCGACTTGTAACAGTTCGCTGTGTCACTAAGATGCCAACTACTGCACAGATTTCTGCCGCAGTTGCAGTACGGTGGGCCACAACTGTACGCCTAACATGACGGTCTTCCCTCTCGGCAGTGCAACGTGGCCATCCAGAGATCTTGCGAATATAACTGCCCTTGACCAATGTTGCCAGAAATGCTGCACAGTGGCAACACTCTTGCTAAGTCTTTCTGTAATATAGTGGAAGGAATATCCAGCTTGCGTAGCCCTGCTACACGACGTCGTTGAAACTCAGTGAGGTGCTGGCAATGGCCACTTTGTCGCCTTAGAGACATTCTTGACTAACATCAACTCATCACGTCCAATCTCAAAGGACCGTTACAGTGTGTATTTTCAAGAAACCTGATATGCGTCATCATAGTAGTGCTATTAGCGTCACTGTTATGCTACTGTTGCGAAACGTGAGTAGACGTTCAGACGTAGAAACACACTCACCACCTTTCATGTTGCACAACACCTTCTTGGTATTGCTATGTTTTCCCGTCAGTGTATAAGCTGATCACAATTAGACTCTTGTAGTTTTATACCATCTTACGAGTGATCTACTGAGTTAATTTCTTATGCTCTTTCAAAGTCAAACTGCGTCACGAAATTTTTTATTGGGTCTTGTATTTGCTTACAACAGATCATAATTTCACTAAATCGGGGTTAGGATGTACTGCTTGTATTGCTAGCCCAATTTCCTAAAATAGTAGCTTTCGTGCCAAGTCCGATGACCGTCTGTTTGGACTGATGCATGTGGTATGAGGTTTGTTGTTGTATTCAGGGCGTGTTGGACTGCTGACTCTCAGGTGCAAATATCGATCCAAGCTATACTGGCAGTAGGCCTTCCTCATTTTTAACAAGATAGCCACTTCTAATAGTGAATACGTAAAAAGGAATGAAGCATCTTCGGATTTCATGTTAAACTTTGGCTATGTGAGGCAAGTCATGTGTTGAAAGAAAACAATGGCTTTTCATCTCCTGCAAGATCATGACCAATAAAAACACCGTTACACTGGATGAGGCTAACGCAGTTGAGTTATTTTCAGCATTTACGAAATTCAGGGTGTTTAAAAATGGTTCATTTGAGTACACAGAACGTCTGCGTGAATGAAGACAGAAGCTCGAGGTTAAATTTAATGTTATAGAACTAAATCAAAAGTTTACCTCGGTGCCAACTGTAAGTTTTAGGTTCATGTACTTGTCTGTAAGAGGCTCCCTTATGTGGTTGGGTGGCTCTGTCTCCTCTTTCAGGCAATAACACAGCAAAAGACAGCGTTATGATTTGTCCGTTTCGATAAGCGCACTTCTGTTACAATACGCTGCACGGTTGGTCGAGGAAATGGCAATGCCCCTTCTACAGCTCAAAATATTCAATCATGGCCACAGAAGACTCAAGACACTCGTTTAAGTAAACGGAGATCCACATTAGCCCCCCCCCCCCCCCACCGCATGTGTTGGTTCACGACATACAACGTAATGAACTGATTATTGCACCGGGTCGACAGGCCCACTCGTTGTACCAACCCAGAGGTACCCATTCCGTACGTGTCCGCCTGGTGCATTTTGCAGCGACCTCCAGGATTAAATCGTTCCAAGCCTCTCAAAACCATAATAAACCACGACATGCAAAGTTCTGGGCGTGGCAATGGAATAAAATTTCCGTCCCCTTTCATTATTCGGTGATAGGGCTACGTACCATTTAACTGGAAAAGTGAACCAGAGCAATGTAAGATCATGCAGACACATGCACAACGATCATTAGTCAAGCACGAGAAAGACTGTTCAGATCTTTATGTGGTTTGCTCGGAGAAACCATTTTCGGCGCGGTCTTATTTGTGGAACCGAAGGCTAAAGGAATCACGTAGCTGGATGTGATTGAGATCTCGCTTCTTTCTAAATTGAGAAATGAAAAAGATTCACTTCTCAGCTAAACAAAGCGCCGCCATACTTGTACCCATCCGCAGAAACATTTCTTAAGAACCACTGAACCCACATAGACGGCTCTTTAAGGGATCGATCTCATGTTCAAAACATTATATCCCCCGAACTCTAAGTCATACAATGACATAAGTTTGCAGGCAAAATCAGTGGTGTATGTAGATACTGTCTGCAAAAAGTGTTACGAATAGAGTTAGTAGTAAAGAAGTAATAAATTTAAACGACATGTGTAATGCGGGTTTTATCGGTAACATCAGCGAGAAAAAGTCTCGGAAAGGTTCGAAATTACGTGTAAAGTTTGTTGCAAGTCTCATTCTCAAAACACAGGGTGAATGAAGTCTGCAAACCTAGCCTTCCATGAGCTACACTGCCTGAAGACGTGTTCAAAATTCCTAGCTGCAATACTTGACTTCGTGCCTGAAACCTGTACCGTGAGATTGTTGCTCTTTAGGAGCAGATTATAACAGCAGTTTAAATTTGGTCAATAACTGTATAAAGTATGGAAAATATAATTTTTGTTGTCCATTTAAGCCATTAGATAGGCAACGTGCAACTGCAATTGGGGTTGGCGTTAATCGTGTAGCAATTTACAGGTTGAACCAGAACTCCACAGATAGACTTTGAGAGGAGTTTGTAATGATTAAAGCGAGAAAAAAGTGTCCGGTAAACATTGGCTCTAAACTGCACACCTTAAGAGCTATCAGCACTTATTCATCTTTGGTATTGCGAAACACATTTTCTACTGAAAACTCATTGGTTTCCATATTGTGGGAGGAGGCAGTATGGACAAACAAAAAATCCTGCCAACATGCCTTCTAAACTGCACACCTTTAGAGTAATGAGCACTAGACTAGTAGAAGACGTGTGCTTCACTGTAGTGAAGATGAGAAGTGCACATAGTTCTTAAAAATGCACTTCATAATCCATGTTTACTGGAGACTTTATAGTTCATAGTACCACCTCTCAAAATACTGAAAGCTTTCCGCAGGAGAAGTATGTAACGTTAGTGAACCTGAACAAGTGCTCGTAGCTCCTAAGGAATGCACTTTGTAATTGATATTGACATTGCTTTCGTGTTTTGGTCCATACTGTCACTTCCGAGAGTTTTTCGGTGGAGTTCTGATTCATTTTGTAGACGACCTTCCTCACCAAAGAGCAGCCTCAGGGCCGCACGGATCTAATAATCCCAGATTGTTCTCTAAGGGCGCTTGATATCATGATATAAGATCGTTTTCCTGTGTTGTGTGTTTGATATGCGCCTCACCTTCCGAATAGTTTGGGCGCAATGCGATGCAGCGCAACAACGGTAGTGAATGCAGTGACTCCACAAATGCTCTCAAAACTGTGGTACAAGTTGGGCTGCCGTCTAGATGTTAGTCGTCTATCAGGTGGCGAGCACAATGAAGATTCGTGGAAGGCAATGTGGAATTATTATTAAAATTAATTGAGCTGTGAGTGCGATCTTATCTTTTGCGGTCGCCAGTTGAATGTCTCTGGTATCGTTCCCTAGCGTCGGCCTTAGTGACGTCTCGTTTGGGGAAAACCATGCACCTTGAAGGCACTTTAACGCCAGCTGTGATCTCTGCCTGTATTGTCTGGTCAGCTGTTCCGCAGAATAAGAGAGCTCGCTCGCCAGGGACGGCGGTGACTGACAGCTGTGTTACCGTGGAGAGTGTGTGTTTTTTTTTCTTTATTGTAATTTCACACCTTACATAAAGTGGGCTGGCAGCAGCACAGTATGCTGCTCTTCAGCCACAGGTATGACAAGAGAATAAACAATGGAGACACAGAATGAACATAATATAATGGGAGACAAAAAACAGTAGACACAATAATGAAAAAACACGAAGCCGTTCACACGCGAAGAAAACCAAAGAAACTGTTAGCACTGAACACGGACACTGATGATGGAGACGACATGTGAACGATGAAGCGTGGGCGGCGAAAAGCACTGAGGCACAAACACGACGGCACACACACAAAACTGATGGCGATGATATCCGGCGCGCGAATGTCCACTTATCATGTGCGAGTCCGGGGACCTGCCAAGAGGGGAAAAAGGTGATGGGGAGGGAGAGGGGAGATGCCAATGGCAGAGGAGATGGGTGGAGGAATGAAGGTATGGGGGGTAGGAGAAGCCTGGGAGAGGAGAGGGAAGGAAGGGTGGAGGGAGGGAAGGGAGAGAGAAGGGAGATAGGCTGCCCTGAGGAAAAAACACAGGAAGTGGGAGGGGAGGATCAAAGTTGATAGGAAGGGTAGATGGATGGGAGGAGGGTATCATCAGGGAGGGGGAGCTGGCGAAAGCCACCTTGGGAGAGGGTAAGGAGAGGTGGAGAGCAGGTGGGACGTGGAAATACAGCTGCGGCAGTGGACGGGGGTGGAAGAAGATGTGAGAGACAAGCAGGTGAGGGGGATCTAGTTTACAGGAGGTGTAGAGGATCCATATCCATTTGAGGAAAAGGAGGAGGTGGGGGAACGGAATAAAGTCGTACAGGATCCGCATGGGGGAGGGGAGACGGATGCGATAGGTGACGCGAAGAGCATGGCGTTCGAGGATTTGAAGGGATTTGTAAAAGGTAGGAGGGGCGGAGATCCAGGCAGAGTGGGCGTAGCAGATGATGGGGTGGATGAGGAATTTGTAGGTGTGGAGGATGGTGGAGTGTTCCAGACCCTATGTATGGCCAAAAAAGGAGCTTGAGGAGACGGAGGTGGGAGTGTGTCTTGGCTTGGATTGTCCAGAGATGGGGGGTCCAGGAGAGGCGACGGTCAAGGGTGACACCAAGGTACTTAAGGGTGGGGGTGAGAGTGATAGGACGGCCATAGATGGTGACATAGAAGTCGAGGAGGCGGAAGGAAGGGGTGGTATTGCCTACAATGATCGCCTGGGTTTTGGATGAATTGACGTTGAGCAACCACTGGTTGCACCAATTGGTGAACCGGTCAAGATGGGATTGGAGAAGGTGTTGGGAGCGCTGTAGGGTGAGGGCTAGGGCAAGGATGGCGGTGTCATCGGCGTACTGGAGAAGGTGGATGGGGGGTGAAGGCGGCGGCATGTCCGCCGTATACAAAAGGTACAGAATAGGGGAGAGGACGGAACCTTGGGGCACACCGGCGGAGGGGAAAAAGGTGTAGGAATCCATGTTATGGATGGTGACGTAGGAAGGACTTTGGGAAAGAAAGGACCCAATCAGATGGACGTAGTTAATAGGAAGGGCGAGGGTTTGGAGCTTGAAGAGGAGACTGGAATGCCACACACAGTTATAGGCGCGTTCGAGGTCGAGGGAGAGGAAGATAGCGGAGCAACGGGAATTGAGCTGTTCAGAGAGTAGATGAGTGAGGTTAAGGAGAAGGTCATCGGTAGAGAAGGACGGCTGAAAGCCACACTGGGTAACGGGAAGGAGGTGGTGCTGGCGGAGATGCTGGTGGATTCATCAGGTAAGGACGGATCCCAGGACCTTGCTGAAGACCGAGGTAAGGCTGATGGGACGGTACGAGGAGACAACGGACGGCGGTTTGTCGGGTTTAAGGAACATCAGGATGCGGGGAGGTTTTCCATAGGTTGCGGTAGTAGCCGGTGGACAGGATTGCATTATACAGCCTGGCCAGGGTGGACGTGGAGAGTGTGGCGACGCCATTTCCAGAATAATTGCTTCCATCTGCCGTCGTTCAGCCGTGTTGTGTCTTTTGAGTCGGCCAATTCCTATTTCTGGTGCCTCTGGGTTGCAGCAGAGAAATGAATAGCAGGCACCTTGTCTGAGTGTGAGTAAGTGCTGGATGCGATTTGCAGAAGCCCCTGTTCATTAATGAGCCTTATTAACTGTGACTTGTGTCGAGTCCACGCCTATACCATGTGTAGCTCCTGCTAGTAAGCGTTATTTAACCGAGAGTTTAAGAGTAGATCAGCAACATTGGTAATGCGGAGGCGCCTGAGTTATTTTTAAGACATTTGTAAAGTGGGTCACATTTTGGCTAGCTCTGATTCCGTTATTGTCTGATTAATTACAGAGAGTGTTTCTTTAATGTCTGTACCTGCACCTTATTGTAAACTCTTAGGGGTTCAAATCTTGTATTCTTCTTTGTGTCTAAAGCACTCATGCGTCGGTTCTGTAGAATTATGTCTACATTTCATTTCGAATGATCGGGTGTTCAAATTATTTTAAAATATTTGTATCTTGAATTGTCTGTTTGATAAACGGGCCCTGTTTGTCTTATTCTGAGGGCTATCTGTGATATGTGTCTGTTACATAATTTTAATGTGCACCTTGTACATGTTTTAGAGCCTGAGCTGAACCAACAAACTGCTTGATTTGTGTGCTGAGCTCAAGAGCTTAACCTTACCTTCGTCAGTGCATTAAATTTCGTCTTCCTTCTAACTGTGCTCTGAACTGTTGGTCAAAGCGGTAGTTTTTGTTTGTGCTGATTTACGCATTTAAAAGACTTACAAGGGGAGACCGCCAATTGTGAAATTCAGATTCGATTCATACTGCGCATAATAAAAGCTCATTGCCAGAGGTGTAATGGCCGGCCGAAGTGGCCGTGCGGTTAAAGGCGTTGCAGTCTGGAACCGCAAGACCGCTACGGTCGCAGGTTCGAATCCTGCCTCGGGCATGGATGTTTGTGATGTCCTTAGGTTAGTTAGGTTTAACTAGTTCTAAGTTCTAGGGGACTAATGACCTCAGCAGTTGAGTCCCGTAGTGCTCAGAGCCAGCCAGAGGTGTAATGTGGCAAAGCACCAAGATGCACTTCTCAGCCGTTGTCGAGAAAATCGACAGTTAAAAGAAACCGTTGCCGTGAAATACTCTCTACGACTTTTAAATATGCACAGCGTCGTGGCGCAGCGGTAAGCGCTCGGATTTGTAATCCGAAGGTCGCCGGATGCAATTTTTTTTTTTTTTTAATATTTGTTTTTTGTAATTCAAATGTGTATACACACACACACACACACACACACATATATATATATATATATATATATATATATATATATATAATTCCCGGCAATCAGTTGCAACAATTATGCATATAATAAGTTGTTGAAAGTCGTTTGTCGTGGAAAAACTGGCGACTTCGAACATCATTATGTTTTCCGCAAACGAAGTTGTATTTCACAAATATTATTAATTGTCTTCATAATGTTAATCACGTATAGTTAACGGAAGACGTAGAAACGATATTCCGAAACGAATACGTGTAGCGTAAGTCAAACGTTCGAATTGGAACAGAGACCCCACGAACACAAATTTGCTGTGACAGGTATGAAATATAAACTCCGTTACTCGCTCGTTACACTTGAAGGACAGATGTTGAATGGGCCGGAACGAGCCGCCGCATAACAGCGTAGTTGCCTGCTAACTTCGAAAGAAGGTAGATGCGGTCCCTAGCGCAGCTTATAACATCGTCGAAAATCAGTCCGGAAGGGAGAGCTTTGGTACACCCTGTTAAAAAGCGGAAAAATGGAGGCGGTACAATTGGAGAGCGATCCGTCTTCACCAACATGCATAAGCAATTCATTAATAGTATATATATATATATATATATTACAAAAACAATAATAAAAAAATTGTATGGCGTGAGATTCGATCCGGCGACCTTCGGATTACACACCCGAGCGCTTACCGCTGCGCCACGACACTATAGATAACTATTAATCGTAGAGAGTATTTCACCGCAACGGTTTCTTTTAACTGTCGATTTTCTCGATAACGGCTGAGAAGTGCATCTTGGTGGTTTGCCACATTACACCTCTGGCCATGAGCTTTTATTATGCGCAATATGAATCGAATCTGAATTTCACAATTGGCGGCCTCCCCTTGTCAGTAAAATATATTTGGATTCTAGAAAATTTTTCTTTAAATTGTCACGGTCGTTATTCTAATGCCTTTATTAAAAGCTTCCTGTAATTGTCTTTCCAAACTGTAAGGAAATTCCTCAGATTTCTGCTCTTTGGTGGATTTCGTTTCAAATGTAGATTTTCTTAACTGTTCCTGGTGTTAAATAACCATTCAAAATATTTTTTTTTTTTGTTTCTAAATCGTTGTTAATAGTCATGAGTGCCTCTGGTGGAAGCTATGAAAGGTATGCCACATTTCAGAAATCACCTTTGTTAACAACCTAAAAGAAAAAAGAAATAATAGTTAAGTCATGAAATTTCTGTGTTTTGCAAGCGCAGCACCTTACCATTCGCAAATCCAGGCTCCTTACGATTTCATTAAAGAATTGCTGGGCATTCGATTTGTTGCCACAGCTTTGACGTCCTAAATGTTGGCTTGTTGAAAAAATTACACAAGGTTATATACTCATGCATGTGAAAGATATATTCTGATAGTATCAGACTGTCATTTTCAAGCTAAAACATTGTAGGTCTACGCGAAATTCACCCAAAATTTCTACTTATTTCGCGTTGAAGATAAAGTTTTGAAATCGGATGAAGATTTCTGCATTTGACTATCTCTGGATAACAGATTTGACAGTTTAGCAAGAAAATATTTATGCGTTAAATCCAGGACAGACGAATCGAAAAACTGGTAGAAGCCGACCTCGGGGACGATCAGTTTGGATTCCGTAGAAATACTGGAACACGTAAGGCAATACTGACCCTGCGACTTATCTTAGAAGATAGATTAAGGAAAGGCAAACCTACGTTTCTAGCATTTGTAAACTTAGAATGGAAATGAGCGTTTGGCGTCATTGGCCGGGAGGCCCCTCGCGGGGCAGGTCCGGCCGCCATATCGCAGGTCTTATTACATTCGGCGCCACATTGGGCGACCTGCACGCCGGATGGGGATGAAATGATGATGAACACAACACAACACCCAGTCCCTGAGCGGAGAAAATCTCCGACCCAGCCGGGAATATAACCCGGGCCCAGAGGACGGCAATCCGTCACGCTGACCACTCAGCTACTGGGGCGGACTGTAAACTTAGAGAAAGCTTTTGACAATGTTGACTGGAATCCTCTCTTTCAAATTCTGAAGGTGGAAGGGGTAAAATGCAGGGAGCGGAAGGCTATTTACAATTTGTACAGAAACCAGATGGCAGTTATAAGAGTTGAGTGACATGAAAGGGAAGCAGTGGTTGGGAAGGGAGTGAGACAGGTTTGTAGCCTATCCCCGGTGTTATTCAACCTGTATATTGAGCAAGCAGTAAAGAAAACAAAAGAAAAATTCGGAGTAGATATTAAAATCCCTGGAGAAGAAATAAAAACTTTGAGGTTCGCCGATGACATTGTAATTCTGTCAGAGACAGCAAAGGACTTGGAAGAGCAGTTGAACGGAATGGACATTGTCTTGAAAGGGAGATATAGGATGAACAGCCGGCCGCGGTGGTCTCGCGGTTCTAGGCGCGCAGTCCGGAACCGTGCGATTGCTACGGTCGCAGGTTCGAATCCTGCCTCGGGCATGGATGTGTGTGAAGTCCTTAGGTTAGTTAGGTTTAAGTAGTTCTAAGTTCTAGGAGACTGATAACCACAGCAGTTGAGTCCCATAGTGCTCAGAGCCATTTGAACCATTTTTTAGGATGAACATCAACAAAAGCAAAACGAGGATAATGGAATGTAGTCGTATTAAATCGGGTGATGCTGCGGGAATTAGATTAGGAAATGAGACATTTAAAGTAGTAAAGGAGTTTTGCTATTTGGGGAGCAAAATAAGTGATGATAGTCGAAGTAGAGAGGATATAAAATGTAGACTGGCAATGGCAATGAAAGAGTTTCTGAAGAAGAGAAATTTGTTAATATCGTGTATAGATTTAAGTGTCGGGAAGTCGTTTCTGTAAATATTTGTTTGGAGTGTAGCCATGTATGGAAGTGAAACATGGACGATAAATAGCTTGGACAAGAAGAGAATAGAAGCTTTCGAAATGTGATGCTACAGAAGAATGCTGAAGATTAGATGGGTAGATCACATAACTAATGAGGAGGTACTGAATAGAATTGGGGAGAAGAGGAGTCTGTGGCACACCTTGACTAGTAGAAGGCATCGGTTGGTAGGATACGTTCTGAGGCATCAAAGGATCACCAATTTGGTGCTGGAGGGCAGCGTGCAGTGTAAAAATCGTAGAGGGAGACCAAGAGATGAATACACTAAGCAGGTTCAAAAGGATGTAGGTTGCAGTAGGTACTGTGAGATGAAGACGCTTGCACAGGACAGAGTAGCATGGAGAGCTGCATCAAACCAGTCTCAGGACTGTAGACTGAAGACCACGACGACGACAGCAACAAATCCAGTAAGCTGTTAAGTAGAGGCTGCCATATCTAGGTCGTTTCTTGATTTTATTTTTTGGATTTTTTAATTTTGGGACACTGTAACCGTTCATTGACGCCGAATGAGGTTATCTGCACTTTCTGTGACTCACTTGGGAGAATATGCTGGTGAGGTTCGTTAGAAATGCCAAACTGGGCTCCAACCCTACGGCTCTCCGACCATAGCAGCAGTTCGTTCCTAATGACCTCGATACTGACGTGACGGTAAATTCATCTTTCCTGAAGATTAAGCCGACCCGCGTGTTTATGGTTCATGGCTAGTATTTCTATGAAACGGATGATACAGGTAGCCGAGTTTTGGCCGGCGCACAGTCTGCTCCCGACGGTACCTCTCAGTCCGAATGGAACTCAACTTTGACGCTGGAGATTCCCCCTGGAGAGCGCTCAGTACTGATGGCGCGCGGCTGCAGCTGCATCGCTGCGTAGGCGTTTCAACTACTCTGCTCGCTCTCAGAGGCAGCTGTTTACAATGGAAATGCAATTACGGGTTCGCTCACCAGACGGCCCCGTTCGGCCGCCCCACGACTCTGCACCATCACATTGCGCCTCTCCAAAATATTGTCGGCAGCCCTCACGCAGTGTCATGGAAACATGTCCTTTTTTCCCCACTCGTTAAAACTCAGTAGACATTATGGAAATTTACGTCGGCTTTCGCTCCATCAAATGCATACCCTGAATTTTTACTATAGATGTGAATTGGAGAGGAATCACTCTCCATAAATTACTGTTCTTCACGAATTTCACTTTTTTTCCTTTTTTTATTAAAAATATACGTTTTTCGTTCGGAACAAGTGGAATGTTATTAAAATTTATGAGCTGCTGGGGAGTGGCTTTACTGCAGCTTTCGTATCGAGCATATGAAGTCATAGTATCTGCGCAATATTATTCTATGTGCGTTTGTGATAAGGCGTAAATAAAACACATTAACCTGACAAGGCTACATACTTGGAGCTCGTTTCCAAATGTATCAATCCAAATTGGGCAGATTCTTGAGTAGAGCAGAAAAATTCCCTGCAGCCACAATAGTTCTCGTATGCAAACTACATCTAATATACAGTCTGTCTGGGACTCACTGATAAATGATAATTTAAGGTATTCCTTATTATTATTGTACAGTTATTAGGAATTTAATTTTGGATTTGGTACTGTTTTTTATAAGAATTATTTTAAAAGTGTACGAATTATACCTCCTGAACGTATAACACTCTCCTCACAAAATAAAATCCACATCTTACGTGTAGTTAACTCTGGAGGTAAATATTTTCTTAATCGTGTCTTTTTTTTCTCCTTCGGTGCTGTTCTGTGCATTTAAAACTTGTAGTGTGAGCTATAATTTCAGCCTGTAGCTTCTTCATAACATTACCAAGCCGAGCACCAGCCCTATTTTTCAGAAAGTGCTGCCCCATTATTCATTTTCTTATCAGCTGCAAGCTCAACCTTCTTTCTCCCACCATTAAAAATACTTAGAAACTTAGATCTAGAAACAGGTACCTCCCCTGAAGAGCACGTTGTATCCTGTAGCATACAGTTTTCTCCTTGCCCGACCGTTCTTTCTTTCCTTGATTTGGCCTACTTTTCTTAGGAGAGTTCACATCAGTATACCGCATTTGAATGTTTCTCTGACCCACAGCATCTGCAGTGTTCCAATATATGTTTTTCTGACGCGTCATATCATCTTCTGATATGCACAATACTATGTAGAAGTTATCAGCATGCGGAAGTACAATGCTTTACGTGTTTCAAAACAATGGGCTTCCACGTATTTGCAGATCTTCGCTTCCACGTATTTACCGATCTTTCACGTTTCCCTGGCTTTTCTGTAAATTCAGGCACGTCGGTGTATTCATTGGATAGAGTTCATTTTCAATGTTCACCATAAAAAAACACAACAGAAAACTCTAGAACATTGCATGAAATAACACAATAACAAACTTAAGTTGACGGACTGCGAGTTGTAATATTATTGGTATTTCCGTACTACGAAAGCTTTGAGTATTCTTTGAAAGACATTTGTTTTGTATAATTTACGTAACTGTAAAGATGCGCATCTAGCGCGGACGCTAATACATCGATTGCGCAGTCAAAGAAACATTTTAACAGAAGCTGAACTGTCGTTCCGCTTCGATATAAATAAAAGATGACGGTAGAAAACGTTTGTAGATCTTCAGATTTTAATGTACTTCTGCTTGTGGTGTGAAAACGTAAAGGAGGTCGACTTTAAGTTAAAAAAGTGAGCGGTCTTGCTAGCGTGCAGACAACATTATTAATTAATAAAATTAATATAATTCATGTTCGAAACTGTAAATCAGCAAGTTATTGTTATCGGAGGTGTTGAACAGTGCAAGAATTGTCTTCAACGAAAGGAGAAAAGTAGTGACTATAATTTGTGACAAAAAAAAAAAAAAAACGTGAACCAAGGAGACAGCACAGGACAGGCTGAAATCTGATCGCACCATACTGTTAGAAAAGTAATTATGTAAGTTGTATTGTTTATAAATAAGCCCTAATTTGCTAGTGAGAATTGTTTGAATTTATTTAGTGTTTACCAGATTTCTTATTCTATTCTTTTCCTTTATACTTCTTTTTTAACCTCCAGGCCATATTATTTTTAGAAATGTCAAAAAGCCTTTACTACAGCAGAAAATACTGCGGCATCCTGGTCGTGTACAGAAGGCCGCTCCTTGTCTTCTATACAATTCATAGCTGCCCCATTTATGAATGATTTCATTTGCAAATGCATTTTTTCTTACTGTTCATTGTTAAAGGTCCCTTAGGTAATTTAAAAAATCATACTGATTACGTAAAGAAATCCGGGTTGTTCTTTTCCAAGTAATAGAAGTCTTTGCGTATTCAAAAACTAGTCTCCTTCTGACAACGATCAGGAGCCGACCAGAAGACGGACGTCTTCGACCGCTTTCGTGTCTCCTGTGGCAAAGCTGTGCCAAACTGGGAACACGGCATTCTAGTATGAAACACAGATTTAAATTGACAGAATTGAAATATATTTAACCTAATAAAAGTAATAATTTTTTTTTATCATACTAGATGTGGCGCCCGAACAGGGACCTGATAAAAAAAATTTTAATCTGTTCTGTTATTGTTTCATGACATCATCCGGTGGACATCGGGAAGCCGTAAAGGAAGTACTGAACGAAATCGAGGAAGTATAAAAAACAAAGAGAAAAATTCGAAAAATAACAGCAGTGCGCAAAACGACTGATGTAAGTACGGTTTTCATTACGCATAAAATCTCGCGTCTTGTATAATATAACTGATTTCCGGAATTTCTTTCCTTACTGCTTCATTTTATCCTATCGCTGTTATTTCCTTGCAGAGTTGCTTATTTACGTAGTTAGAATTCATTTCTGATCATCTCTTCATGCAAAGTTTATTTGTTAGTATTATGAGCATCTTCATTGTTGCTACGGTTAAGAACACAAGATGGATGCCATAATAGCAGGATTCAGTGTCTAGTAGGTGTTTGTCACTTATTTTCAAAGTTAGGTGCCATCTTGTCTTCTACCCGGTATAGCTCTGCAATTGTCACCTACCGCGGTGTGACGTTTGACTATCAGCGCGCGCATCTGAGAGTTGACGATCGGCGTACCGCGAAATATTTCTTTGAGCAGTTACGTCACAAACTTGAAAATAAACATGGCAGATGACAAAGGAAAGCCGACAAACAGTCTGGATGACGGTGATGACACAGTTGTCAAGTCATACCCACTACGTTCGCGAACGGGAACAGGCAGACCCGAATCGCGAATGGAGACAACGGTAGACGATGATGGTGTGCGTGACGTATCGTCACAGCAATCATCGTCACAGCAAGCGGGAGAAAATTTGATGGTTGAAATGATGAGAATTTTTTTTTCAAGAAAGAGAACAGGAGAAACGGGAAAGGGAAGCTTATAAATTACAAAAACAACGAGATAGACAAGAAAGGGAACAAAAAGAAAGGGAAAAGGAACGGGAGACAGAGCGAAAATGGTTTGACCTGAATACCATGATTGGTACAATGAAAAATAGGTTAGATAATATTGATGCCAACTTAGAGGCAAGAATTAGGACAGTCACGATGGAATATATCTCGGAATTAAGTACTAAAGTTAATGAAAGGATAGAAGGTATTCTGCAGAAGGTAGATGCATGTGAGAGCACAGTAGGTAACGTGCACAAAGACATCAAAGTACAAATCGAAAGTTGCCAGGCAGTTACAACAGAAGTTTAAAAAAAGTCCGCTGAGGTCGGAGCTAAAGTAAACAAGCTTGCAGACAATGTCGTCACTCTGCAAGGCCAGGTCAATGACCTGACACAGGCGCTATCCGAAATAAACATTGAAAAGAGGGTGAATGATGCTGCATCCAACGTACGTTCCACGATAGGAAAAGAATATGTAGAATGGGTCGAGACTAAGGAACAGTACATAGCAAACAAGGTTCAACACGACTTAAAAGAAGCCGTTAAGTCAGCCACAGTTGAAGTTTTAGCTGCTCCAGGTACATCAGGAGATACGATTCTCACTGAATTAGGAGAGATTCGTAGAGTTTTTCACCGAGATCTTCCCGAGTGGAAACGACACCTCACTGAGGAAATCGAGCAGTTGAAACGACAAGTCAATGATTTTCCTAATGACAATAGAAGTGAGCATTCACACTTGCTTTCTTCAGAACATGAATACAATAATAATCCCGTGTCTCGTGTAGAATTCTCTCCACTTGTACATGGACACAGTAGTAAGAATCCTTTAGTACGCAACCAGAATGATCAAGTAACTCTTGTCGAGCTCATGAAAGAAGAAAGCGTTCTCAAGCACCGCGTATTCCAGCCTTTTCTGCCAGAGAAACGCAACATCCACCCAATGGTTTTTCTGAAGTCATTTAATGGTGTTTTTCCTGAGAGCTGGGATGACAAGCAACGTATGCGCTTTATAGTAGGTTACATTCAAGGAGAGGGTTCTGTCTGGGGAACAGAAGTAATTGACAGATGTAATAATTACGCTGACTTCGAAAAGCAATTTCTGAACAAATTCTGGAGTTCAGGCATACAACAACGCCTTATAAAGGAAGTATATAATGCTGAACCGTTTAACACGAGAAGTGCTGGTCTCCGTAGGTACTTCGAGAAATACCTGAAAAAAATACAATATTGGGACACGCCCATTTCCACGAAGGACGTAATTATGATCCTTAAGTCAAAGCTACCGGTATCAATCAGGGAGAAGTTAGTAAATGTCAGTGACGACGACACGGAGGCTTTTCTGTCAGTACTTGACAACCTTGACATGATTCAAGAAGACGTGCGTGCTAGTGCGCGGAGTAATTGTAATCTTGGCCCGCACACTACACAGCCGCACGGTGTAGGCGCAGACTCAGGTATGTCATACCAACCCAACAACAGTAAAGGACACGACGTTCCGTGCGATAATAACAACTACTATTGCCGTAACGGGAAGCAGAAACATAAATTCCAGGATCAAAATAGGTACCACCCCATATACCAGACAACACAACAGCAATACGGTAATTCACCAGTTAATTACAATGATCGCTATCACTACAATAACGATCGCCAAAATAATAATAATTTCAATGGAAAAGGACGTTGGATTAACACCAACAGTCAACAGCAGTATGGTAACCAGCCTAGATTCCAGCACTGTTCTCAAGGGAGAAATCCTCCAGATCCTTCCAAGCAATACAAACAACAGTATGCTCCAAACTTTAGGAATAGTCCTCCGCCTTTTACCAACTATCAAAGTCACAATCATGAACCTCAAAATTCTCGCATCTATTATGCCCGAGCAAACCCGCCAACACACACCATCTCGACTGAAATTCCGGCAAATAGCTCGCAACTTAGGTGGAATACGGAAGCAAACCTCGTACCGAGCGTACCGCCCGGTACTTCAAAAGTAATTGTGAGCGAAATTCAATCTAATGAACATGCGGAAAACTAAAAGCAGCTTCTTTTTCTTGCCTCCTTGGGGAAGCTGCGGAACATGTTGGGGGCGATTTCATTAGGGGGCAAATCAACCTTATACGATATGACAATGACTCTGACTTACGAGATGACTTGCTGAAGGAGAATGACGTTTTGAATGGTGAGGATTTATGGGAAAACCAGGTTCAGGCATCCACTATGATTCATATTCATGATGTACCACTTGTCGCTATAATAGATACTGGTGCCAATATCAATGTTTTGTCTTTATGTGTATATAAGAAAGTGCGTTCTGTAGCAAAAGTTCTGTCATTGCCAGTACAAGGGTGTACCGTCTCCGGAGCTGTAGGCTCTCTAGTTCAAAAGGTGACGCTACAAATTCATGTACCAGTGAGATTTGCATCAGACACCATACCATGTACTTTTCTAGTTGTGAAAAATCTGTCAGTACCTTGCCTCCTAGGAATGGAGTTTCTACGTAAGAATCGTGTCATCATAGATTTGCATGAAGGTACATGTACTTTCAGATGCAGTGATAAGAGTATAGTGATTCGACTTATGAGGACCAAAGTTAAGTTGTCCAGCCAAGAACATAAAGTAAAGCTCCGCAAGCTCACATCTCGGCAACAATATTTCAATTATTTAGACGAGTCAATAGATGCAGCCGAAGACTTTGACTTATTACCGACACATGAAGAATTACTGACGAAGGTTAATGAATCTGAAGGATTAGGTGACCGACAAAGAAAGGAACTATACGATCTGTTGACACAATTTACCAAAGTGTTTTCTAAGAAACCGGGAATCATAGCCAACTATGTATTCGACATGAAGGTTAAGCCCCACAGCACCTACTGTAAAACCACCTATGCAGTTCCGCATTCCCGCAAGGAAGCAGTACGACAGGAAATCCGCAAAATGTTAAACTGGAAAATAATTGAGCCCTCTGACTCTCCATATTCGAGCCCATTATTGTCTATATTTAAACAGGACGGAAGTGTTAGGCTTGTTCTAGACGCTAGGAACATCAACAAAATTATTGTTCCTGTGTGTACCCGACCGGAAGCATTGGAGGAGCAACTGCAAAGGTTTTATGGTATCAAATTTCTAACCTCCATCGACCTTCGAAGTAGCTATTGGCAGGTGAAGTTGTCGCCTTCTTCAAGGAAGTACACGGCCTTTATCTTTGCGGGTCGGTCATATCAATTTCGTGTCGTACCCTTTGGCTTGAATATTAGTTCAGGTGTCTTTATTGCCGCACTTGACCATGTCTTAGGTCATGATTTACTGGACAAAATAACTGTCTACGTCGATGATATCTTAGTAGCCTCGACTTCATGGGAGGAACATCTTGACTTGATTCGGAAAATCTTCGTGAGGTTTGCTAACTTTGGCGTTACTGCCAATTTACAGAAATCAAAGTTTGTAAAAAAGGAAGTAAAATTCCTTGGTCATATTATCTCTTCTGAGGGAATCTCTCCCGATCCTAACAAACTGTCTGCAATAAGGAACTTCCCTGTGCCCTGCACCAAAAGACAATTAAAAGGGTTTCTAGGGTTAACGTCTTTCTTTCGTCGCTTTATACCAAATCAATCCATGAACAGTCCAGTGTTGCACAATCTATTAAAGAAAAACGTTCATTGGGTATGGACCTCTGAATGTCAGCAAGCCTTTGACAAAATCAAACAAGCTCTTCTGAATAGCAATATCCTCAGTCATCCGGATATGAACTCCGAATTCTGCATTTCTTGTGACGCCTCATTTCAAGGTTTGGGCGCTTGTTTGTTCCAGCTAAAGAAAACTAGAGATAAAGAAGAGATTAGGATAGTTAGTTTTGCCAGTCGTGTGCTGACGGAGTGCGAAAGATCGTATTCTGTTACAGAGTTAGAAGGATTGGCAGTTGTGTGGGCGTTCCGCCGTTTTAATTATTACGTTTATGGCCATCCGATCAAAGTGTATTCCGACCATCAAGCTCTTAGCTTTCTCCTTTCGTGTAAGCTCTATCATCCGAGGCTTACTCGCTGGTGCCTATTTCTACAGGAGTACAATTTCGAAATTGTTTACGTGAAAGGCAAGAACAACATCGTTGCAGATGCACTGTCACGCATGCCGGAAGGTATGCCGGAGCCTACGGAACTTGTAGAACAGATTTCCAATCACAAGATACTCCTTATGAAAGATCCCTTGAATCGTAGTTATTTTCTACGTCTTTGCCGACAGATGGGTACTCTGCAAGAAAGTGACCGAAAATGGAAGAGAGTCAAACAGCTTCTACAAGACAAACCCAATCATCGTTTGTCGAAATTTTATAAATCACACAATGGTGTTTTATTTCATCGTACATCTATGTTGACGGAGCAATGGTGTGTTTGTATTCCTGAGGAGTACGTTGAATATCTCATATGGTACACTCACCTATCCTGGGGACATTATGGCCCCGAGAAGTGTAAAAGAAAGATTTCTGCCTATTGCTACGTACCCAATCTGCATAAGAGAATTCACAAACTGCTAAGCACTTGTGTAATCTGTCAGAAGGCAAAGCCCTTCAATCTTTCGAATGTCATACCATTGAATCCTATCTACACTGAGCGTCCTAACCAAATAGTCAGTCTCGACTATGCAGGTCCACTTCCTAGAGGAAGAGGAGGTGCTAAGTACCTTGCTGTTTTGCTAGACCTCTTCACTAAGCACGTGCGTTTATACGCGATGAAGTCTTCCAGTGCAAAATCTTTAATAAGACGAATAGAAAAGGATTATTTTCCTCGTTTTGGTAAGCCGGAAACCATGTTGTCTGATAATGCTTCAAACTTCGTTGGAAAAGAGTGGAGACAGTTTCTTGCCAATAATGGTATTAGACAGATTCTAATCTCAAGATTTAGACCGCAAAGTAACCCGACAGAACGAGTCTTCAAAGAATTTAATCGTTTTATTCGCACCTATGTACCGAACCAGCAAACACGGTGGGTCGATTTCGTTACTCCATTTGAAGAGATTGTAAATAATCTTCCGCACACTTCGACCGGTTTCACACCTTCAGAATTAATCTCAAGGCAAAGGGAAAGCAATGAATGGACTGATCCCATTCCCAAGATAGAAGGTCCAGAAGTCAACCTAGATAATAAGTTAAGACAAGCCCTGATCCCTCTCACAACTCATGCCAATTTAAGAAAAAAGGCATTTGACAAGCATGTCAATAAAGTTCTGTCGTATCGCCTGAACGAGCGTGTTCTTCTGAGGACACACTTCAAACCATCTCTCATCTTACGTAAAAATCGTAAGTGGCAACACTTATACGAAGGACCGTTTGTTATAGTCAGGAAGCCACATATTGGTTGTTACGTGTTGGCAGATCCAGTTAGTGGACGAATAAAAGGACTTTACCACCATGTAGACCTGAAGAAGTACCATGAAAAACATTTAAAAAAAAATATCATTTATTATGTTAAGCTGCAACTTGAAACAAGAGTGTGATCTGTTTAGAAAGTAAGTGAATCAACAGCATGTACATGTATTCTGCAGGTGACGTAATCATTTGAGTGAAGTGGTCATGAAGTAATGATGGAGCTTGAAAGATATGAAGTGATTGAAGAAGGTACTCTACGTATTTGGAAAATAAGATTTTCTTTAGTTTTAAGGTAGTTTTAAGTTTCTTGAGCACGAGAAGACTGCAGTCGTTGGATTGAGTAAGGGGTGTGCCAAAGTGCCACCTGCTGCTTTAGTTTTAAGTTATGGCAAATCTCCTTTTTACCAAGTAGTAAAGGTTTTCTTTAAATCCCTCATTCAGACCAGAATGTCCGTATATGTGAAGTATTAACCTAAGTTAAGCCTTCAAAGGATTGATATTTTAAGTCGCTAGAACCATGTACGATGCAAAACTGATACATTGTAATCTGTAGATTACACCGAGTATAAGCAGCAACATATAGTTAATGTACAAAGAAATGAATAATGGTACTCGCAACTGGAGAGCAACCTTAATTTATTTGTTACTATGAGTCAACCAGTTAAGAAATTTGCATTTATAATAAGAATTAGGTCCTGTATTGGAGAAACTTAGAGAGACTATTCCTATGTCACGAGTATTATACAGAAACCTTCGATAATAAGACACCTAGTTGAGGACTGAGATAATCTGCTTATATTCTTCTGCTATGTCCGCATGCCGTGATGTTGAGATATATTTGAAGATGCTTTGGAAACGGATTTGTGCGAAATTTTAATACTGAAGTCAAGTTATGCCACGTGGATGACATTAAAAACGGTGGAGCCGAAGAATGAATTTGCTCAACTGATTATTTCACCTATTATCTATCTTCGTATCTTTCATTTCCTTGCACTATCCTATTGTAGTTTTCTTCTTTAGCGTTCTTACCTTTCTACCCTACCCGGTAGGGGAAGAAATTTGGAAATTGGTTCAAAAGACTTGACGTGTGTATATTGTGTGTATTGACGATCGTGGCTCGTTGGTTAATGCGTATCTGCGGTTACTTATCGGAACGTGATGTAAATCTGATTTGCTGTGAGCAAAAGCATCCCAGGAAATAGGAATAATTTTCCCGATTTCTGCTAGATGAAGTTTTGAACGTGAACTGTTCGGCACGCCAAAGTGGGTATATTTACTGATTATTGATGTAACCGAATAAATGAAAAAAAAGGGGCTGTTATAGAACAATAAGAAAAGGAAAAGAATCAGATTTAAAAAATATATAAAATCTAACGTGCTTCAGAAGCACCATTCAGAATAGCAAACACGTTTTTCGTTAGGTCTTGGACAGTAATTTAAAAAAAAACTATGTATATTTTGTAAATGATCCTTTCATGATAAGTAATTTTAGCATTACCTGTGCTACTCTGTGGTATAGAGAGACCTATATGGACACGTATGGATTGCTGCGTGTGACTCTGTGACAAAATGATGGACACGTGTGTAAAATAGTAATTTGACACATGTATGGGCACGAGAAACTAGTTATCTCTTGTGTGAATCAGAACTGTAATAAACTTATGGACACGAGTGATGTGCCGCGTGTGAAGTAGCATTACAAGTATTCTCACGTTGCAACGGCGATACAGTGACTATCAGTCAAAGGATAGACAAGCTATTGTCACTGGGTTATTTGGTAACCGTGATAGCGTTACGGAGATGTTTAATAAACTCAAGTGGCAGACTCTGCAAGAGAGGCGCTCTGCATCGCGGTGTAGCTTGCTCGCCAGGTTTCGAGAGGGTGCGTTTCTGGATGGGGTATCGAATATATTGCTTCCCCCTACTTATACTTCCCGAGGAGATCACGAATGTAAAATTAGAGAGATTAGAGCGCGCACGGAGGCTTTCAGACAGTCGTTCTTCCCGCGAACCAGGGTACCAGGTTGAGATTCATTGGGAGAGTGCTTAGAAAATGTAGTCCATCAACAAAGGAGGTGGCTTACAAAACACTCGTTCGACCTATACTTGAGTATTGCTCATCAGTGTGGGATCCGTACCAGGTCGGGTTGACGGAGGAGATAGAGAAGATCCAAAGAAGAGCGGCGCGTTTCGTCACTGGGTTATTTGGTAACCGTGATAGCGTTACGGAGATGTTTAATAAACTCAAGTGGCAGACTCTGCAAGAGAGGCGCTCTGCATCGCGGTGTAGCTTGCTCGCCAGGTTTCGAGCGGGTGCGTTTCTGGATGAGGTATCGAATATATTGCTTCCCCCTACTTATACTTCCCGAGGAGATCACGAATGTAAAATTAGAGAGATTAGAGCGCGCACGGAGGCTTTCAGACAGTCGTTCTTCCCGCGAACCATACGCGACTGGAACAGGAAAGGGAGGTAATGACAGTGGCACGTAAAGTGCCCTCCGCCACACACCGTTGGGTGGCTTGCGGAGTATCAATGTAGATGTAGATGTAGATGTAGAACCATACGCGACTGGAACAGGAAAGGGAGGTAATGACAGTGGCATGTAAAGTGCCCTCCGCCACACACCGTTGGGTGGCTTGCGGAGTATCAATGTAGATGTAGATGTAGATATTGTACTTACTGCAATAGGAGACAGTAGTCATTTTCATCGATGACTGTTCTTCGTCGCTGGTGCAGTCAATTTACCGTCCAGGTTGACCATGTCGCCTTGACGAGCTGCTCCAGTACCCACGATTCAACAAAATGCACAAATTTAAAAAAAAGAAGGGTTGGTAGCCACTGAACTATCTGCCTCGTGCAGGACGCGGACTGCCAACGCTGTTAAACCGCCAGTTCGTTACCACGTGACTGTGAAGCACTCTGGCAACATTCAATGATTGCTCGCCGGACCGTACTCAACAATAAGCATTCCTCTCCATAACGGGCGCAAGCGTGCTCCAGATTTGAGATGAAAATGGACATAAAAATAATAAAACGTTGATAAACTACGCACGATTTTACTATATTTACATTTAAAGGACACTAATGATGACTTTTCCTTAACTATAAAAATTGCTACGGCGATATTGCTAAATACATTGCTTAAGAAAGACCTGTACCAGATGAAACGTGTTTTGCTAATATTTGCTAACGAAAGAACATAAAACCTAGACACAAAATATGAATAATATATAATGTATATGTACATAGTCTATGTAGTAATTTTTATTGTCTTAAATTCTTACTCTATATTCCCTTAGATTAAGATGCTAGTTAATGAGCAAGTCCTAATACAGATTTTTTTTCTGTATTTTCATGTGCTGAAACATGAATTGGAATGAGATTAAGACAGCCACCAAACTGACTCATTCGTCATTGAACCAGTCATCAACTTTCCTGATTCCCGACATGACCCGGTGGATCGTCGAGTCAAGAAATATCACTTCCCCTTCACATAGTGAAATTCCCAGTGTTTTTCCACCAGAATGTGAAAAGGTGATCCCCAGTTTTAGTGCAGTGAAAAGTGACAGGTGATGAAAGAATTCCCCTGTGAAAATCACCCGAGTTCATGGGAAATACTCCCAACTACAAAGTGAAGAGTGACGTCGCTACGAGAAAGACTGATAAAAGTTTTATGTTCTGTTCACAATTGGCGGAAATGCACCAATACTGTAATAGAATTTTTTTTATTGTCAATATTTATGTATATTTGTATCTGTATGTGTATTTAATTTGTACTTGTATCTTTGTTAGTATTTCAATGTTTCAATTGACTGAATGAGAGTAATTCTTGAGAACACGCAGAAAAGGAACCTATGTTAGATTCTTGAACACTTATGATGGCATCTGCCACAACCAAGTTTGTTAATGATCAAGCAACTGTGAGTAGCTTTGACGACTTAGTGTGAAACGCATATAATTCTATGTGCCTTATGTTATGTCTGTTTTGCTCCCTACAAGGAGACATCCTTAAATACTTCATTCACTAAGTACGTGAATCCAATAATATTACGACTGCGCGTGAGTCGTTACGATCTTTCAGACTCATTACTCCTCACGCGGGAAGCGATGTAATATTATTGGTATTTCCGTACTACGAAAGCTTTGAGTATTCTTTGAAAGACATTTGTTTTGTATAATTTACGTAACTGTAAAGATGCGCATCTAGCGCGGACGCTAATACATCGATTGCGCAGTCAAAGAAACATTTTAACAGAAGCTGAACTGTCGTTCCGCTTCGATCTAAATAAAAGATGACGGTAGAAAACGTTTGTAGATCTTCAGATTTTAATGTACTTCTGCTTGTGGTGTGAAAACGTAAAGGAGGTCGACTTTAAGTTAAAAAAGTGAGCGGTCTTGCTAGCGTGCAGACAACATTATTAATTAATAAAATTAAAATAATTCATGTTCGAAACTGTAAATCAGCAAGTTATTGTTATCGGAGGTGTTGAACAGTGCAAGAATTGTCTTCAACGAAAGGAGAAAAGTAGTGACTATAATTTGTGACAAAAAAAAAAAAAAACGTGAACCAAGGAGACAGCACAGGACAGGCTGAAATCTGATCGCACCATACTGTTAGAAAAGTAATTATGTAAGTTGTATTGTTTATAAATAAGCCCTAATTTGCTAGTGAGAATTGTTTGAATATATTTAGTGTTTACCAGATTTCTTATTCTATTCTTTTCCTTTATACTTCTTTTTTAACCTCCAGGCCATATTATTTTTAGAAATGTCAAAAAGCCTTTACTACAGCAGAAAATACTGCGGCATCCTGGTCGTGTACAGAAGGCCGCTCCTTGTCTTCTATACAATTCATAGCTGCCCCATTTATGAATGATTTCATTTGCAAATGCATTTTTTCTTACTGTTCACTGTTAAAGGTCCCTTAGGTAATTTAAAAAATCATACTGATTACGTAAAGAAATCTGGGTTGTTCTTTTCCAAGTAATAGAAGTCTTTGCGTGTTCAAAAACTAGTCTCCTTCTGACAACGATCAGGAGCCGACCAGAAGACGGACGTCTTCGACCGCTTTCGTGTCTCCTGTGGCAAAGCTGTGCCAAACTGGGAACAGGACATTCTAGTATGAAACACAGATTTAAATTGAAAGAATAGAGATATATTTAATAGTAATAATTTTTTTTATCATACTAGAGAGTCTGTGACGACTCAGCACTCAGCCAGATAAGTACAAGAGGATTTGGTACTTCTTGCTACGAAAGGTCAAAGGGATTTGGTATTTTTGGTGTAAAATACTGCATTTCACTACCTCTGAATAAGAGATTTGATATTTTTGCAAGAAAATATTTATGCGATAAATCCAGCAAGCTGTTAACTAGAGACCGCCATCTGTAAGTCACTTTTTGATTTTTTTTGATCTGATACCTTTTGGAGACAAGCTCCACACATGTGTCATTTCACCAACGCTCTGCTTTCCGAACCGCAGACCAACACAAGCGTGTACAGTAAAAGCCAAATGCTCACCCTAATCAGACTCGAACTGCAAAAATTACTCGTATAATAACAGACTGAGTATTCATTCTACAGTGGAAAGGCCGCTGTTTTGAAAATCTCTGCAGATTATAACTGCCGCACTCCTTGCTGATGTATGCAGCAAGAGAGAATTCGACGTAGTGCTGGAAGTAAAGCTGTGACGGCGGGTCGTGTGTCGTGCTTTGACAGCTCAGTCAGTAGAATACTTACCGCGAAAACCAAAGGCCCCAGTTTCGAGCTGTGGTCCGGTACGTAGTTTAGAATTTCTAAACCCTTAATAACCGAGTTCATTTGTGCTTGAAAGGTAAATCAAAAAACACATTTTGCCACCCTACTGAGACGTTATAGAGTACATCATATCAAATTTAAGATATATTGCACATATCAGATACAGTTGGATATCTCACGTATTTGCTACAACATTTGTGAAACTGAACACTTTAAACATTTCACGATTAAAAGTGAAAAGTACATGTTGGCATACAGTTCAATTAATTATGTATAATACAATATAGCCTTATTCGTGAAATTCTCTGAATCAATTTAATCTGTTGTTCAAGGATGACCGTTAATTTGCTAGGCAGGAATACTGTTTGTTCTTTACAGTGTGGTCTTTTACATGTTTGCTTTGCCACTACAACCCGAGATCTATGTCCTGCTGCATCAGTTCGGGTAGACATTTCTGGAACTGATTTTGTATGACCCTGATGTTTCTTTCGTAGTCATTGTGCCTAAACATTGGTTGGACAAATACCACTCTTTATATTAGCCGTGTCCAATCCTGCGGCAGAGTGCCTCTGTTGTTCTGAATCTGAAATATAGAAGATTTTTATCACGAGGAATTTCGAAACTTTTACTGTCTCTCTCCGCGTGTAGGGTAGGAGGTCCAAAATCTACATTTCCAATATATGGAGCACATAACCACAATGAGACATCGTTAATAAAAAAATTAAACGCTTTGGTGCATTACCAGCTGATTACAAACTCGACAGCGCACTACAAGTGAAATTTTAACTGTCAAAACAAATTTGAGGTCTAATGTTCTGATGAATATTGCAAACTAGTAATAAATTATAAAGTTCATATAGCCTACATAAATAACGAATACAACCGACTGCCTAAGTATTTTGGTGCTGCAAACCAACGGAAACATTTGCTTTCACTCTACTTGATTTCATCTTCTGCATGCGCCGACAAAGGTACACATATGCCTATGACGCGTCTTTTGCACAAACAGTATTTTCAAAGTCTGTTGCCGTGTAACAACATTATTACATCAAAATATGATTTACGTCACGTCACAGGCACTAGACTAAAAGCAAATAATTGTCAGAACTGAACTTACCTGTATATCTAGCTATAATTCACGAAACAGTGATAACATCTTGTGCGTGTTCGTGGACAAAGACACGAACAACATGTCGCTGTGGAAGAACCCGAAACACGCAGGAGCTATAAGCACACGTCTGCGGGGTTGGTAGCTTCGTGTACGATCTTCAGCTACCGTCACTTTCACTCAAACGCAAATAACCTTCCATTTATTAGCGTCGCTCTAGTATTATGAGCATTAAGTCATAATACATTCTGAAATAAATGTCTGAAGAAAGAAACGTTACATGGAAGAATATGCAAGCAGTTCCGTTGTACTCTTCCGTATATTTCCTTTGCCTTGACAGAAGTGGACGCAAAACATAATGAGTATTGTCGTACTTAACTTTGGCATGTATTCAGTAAGTTAGAAGAAAACATTTTTAATTGCTTTGTGGAAATGGGGAAACTTCTTCATTATTCGTTAAATATGGTTCTTTCCTACTTCACATATCGATTCTTTGGGTACATATTCTAGTTGGTTTGAAGACATTACCGAACCCCTCTTCTTTAACGTAATTTTGTCTTCAGTAATATGTATTATTTATTCCTCGAACTGTGGTATTAACAGTTTTTCCTTATAGATTCCGAAATGTTCGATTTCTACACTAATTCCACTTTTATTGTTCCAGCTCCTCTTGTGACACACAACGCTTACTTCATAAATACTTCTGTGGAGTTCTGTGTCCCTGCAAATTCCTTCCAGTACCACAACCAAAATCAGTGGGACACCTCACAGATTTCTTGACGTCAACAGCTAATTACCACCATGCTGTTAGAAACCATAGAATAATCTTTGAACACTTTTTATGCCACTTAATTCAATTCATAATTCCTTTGAGAATCTGCTCTGTGTTCTAAAATATATCTAGAATTGGTTGATATAATCGTTGCGTATGACAGTTCACATTTAGCAAACTTATATTCCCCAGTCACTATCGCGCAGCACTCTGTTGTATTTCTTAGAGAGGTCATGTATGATGACACCACGTTGGGCAGTGCCAGTTAGATGATAACGTTCTTACGACTCCGGCTTCAGTTGGCTGTCGGGTAACAATAAGCAGCACTGTGCATGGTCTTTGTCGATACGTCCACCCGCCAGCTGGGCTGCAAAGAACAATCGAGATACAGTATGAATGATTTCCATTCCTTAGACTTACGCATAATCTAGTTTGCCCACTTCGCTCGAAATGTAGCGCGGGCGTCAATGCGAGATGCTTTTAATAGTTTCCACAATGAAACATTGTCTCAAAATATGGTAGAAAACCCAAAGAGAATCTGGTCGTATGTAAAGTACACCAGTGGCAAAAAACAGTCGATACTGTCACTGCGCGATAGCGATGTAAATGTTACCGATGATGGTGCCACTAAAGCGGAGATACTAAATACAGTTTTCCTAATTCTTTCACGAAAGAAGACGAAGTAAATATTCCAATATTCTAAACCAGAACAGCTGTTAGCATGAGTTACATAATAAAAGTAGATATCTTAGGTGTTGCGAAACAACTCAAATCACTTAAGAAAGGCAAGTCTTCCGGTCCAGATGGTATATCAATCAGGTTCCTTTCAGAGTATGCAGACAAAATAGAGCATTTCTTAGTAATTATATACAACCGCTGAAAGTAGCAAAAGTCACAACAGTATTCAAGAAAGGAAATGGGAGTAACCCACTGAGTTACAGACCCATATCACTGACCTCAGTTTGCAGTAGGATTTTCGAGGATATACTGTACTCGAACATTATGAGTCACCTTGAAAATGACTTATTGATACATAACCAACAGGGATTCAGAACATCTAGTTCTTGTACAACACAGATAGCTCGTTATTCCTATGAAGTAATGAGTGCTGTCGACAAGGCATCTCAGATCAATTCCATATTCCTAGATTTCCAGAAGGCTTTTGATACCGTCCTCACAAGGGACTATTAATCAAATTGCGTGCATATGGGGTGTCGTCTCAGTTGTGTGACTGGATTCGTGATTTCCTCTCAGAGAGGTTACAGTTCGTAGTGATAGACGGTAAATCACCGAGTAGAACAGAAGTGATATCTGGCGTTCCGCAAGGAAGTGTCATAGGCCCTCTGCTGTTCCAGATTTATGTGGTGTCACTGCCAGACACCACACTTGCTAGGTGGTAGCCTTTAAATCGGCCGCGGCCCGGTAGTGTACGTCGGACCCGCGTGTCGCCACTGTCAGTGATTGCAGACCGAGCGCCACGACACGGCAGGTCTAGAGAGACTTACTAGCACTCGCCCCAGTTGTACAGACGACTTTGCTAGCGATGCTACACTGACAAATACGCTCTCATTTGCCGAGACGATAGTTAGCTTAGCCTTCAGCTACGTCATTTGCTACGACCTAGCAAGGCGCCATTACCAGATTATATTGTAATAATGTCTAAACAAGAGCGATGTTCTCCAATTGCGGATTAAAGTTAAGTATTCCAAGAACTACGTTTTTTTTCTTTATAGGATAATTACTTTACCTTGTTCCAGACCGCACGCCAATCTGTGTGAGCTTAAAAGCGTGCATTTCGGCCTCCTCTAGCAACACGGTGTTGGCTCTTCTGCCAACACATCACATGGCGACGAGCTAAATCGCGTTTGTACTAATTCTGTCCTAATTTACGTGTGTAATGGCTTCGCCACAATCTCCAAATGTTCTGTCCGAATTTTATCGCTTGCAGAATCAGCAGACGCAGGCCTTATTGGATGCCCTTGGACAGCTTGTCCAGGGTCAACGTGCAATGCCAAACGATGCGGCGGCCGCCGCTCCACCCCTACCGCAGCCACAACACGCAGTTGCACCACCTTTTCGTCCTTTTGATGCGGCACTGGATAGCTGGACGGAGTGGTCACGCCAATTTGGATTCCATCTCGCCGCCTACAGAATTCAAGGTAACGAGCGGCAGCCTTGTTTGTTAACATTGTTCAGGGTGCACACGTACCATGTGATAGTGAAATTATTTCCCCGACGCGACGTGGCAACTCTGTCCTACGACGAAATTTTGTCTGCATTAGATGCATATTTCAAAGAATCAGTCAATGCAGTTGCAAAAGGGTATACTTTCTTTCATACGAAACGTATGGCAGGTCAGACTAATAGGGTGTGGGTTGCAACTTCGCAAGGCCTTACTAGGGATTGTGCTTTTGAGTGTGAATGTGGACTCCCTTATTCAGATACTATGGTACGTGATGCAATTGCACAGAACATTTCTGATGTTCGTATAAGGGAACAGATTTTGAAACTAGTCAATCCCTCCCTTCAACAAGTGATGGACATATTGGATAGGCAGGACACACTTGACTTTGCTCAGGAATCATTTGCACTTCGCCAGCCGTGTGTCACATTAACCGGCCCGCCGGGCGAGCTGCTCGAAACAGTAAACAGCCCTCGCGCCCGTCCGCGCAGCCGCGTGTGCCGCGCAAGCAAGAAACGCAGTGCTAAAATCATGCCCGCGGTATGCTACTAGACATTCACGTGAGAAATACCCGTCACGCCAAGCTATTTGCTTTTTCTGTAATAAAAAAGACATGTTCAGAGTGTTTGCCAGACAAAGCTCAGAACGGACACTCACAATCTTTCCAGGCCCTTTGCTTCGCCCCGGAATCGGAATCGAACCAAGAATATTCAGGCTCGTGAACCTTCGCCCATGGAAATTCATGTAGTTAATTCCACTCTGCCCAGTGCCACTCTCTCTAACGGTGACTGTGTTCGTCCCACAAATAGTGTGCATTGACATCGCAGGAAATCCCGTCAGGTCGCAAGTGATTCTGTACCAGTGTCAGTTCACGTTGCTCGTGACACTCGCTCTTGTCGTCAGCAGGACAATAAACTTTTTGCAGACTTGGACATTCATGGCCACGTGATACCATTCCAGCTCGATACCGGAGCTGCAGTTTCATTGCTCAATAAAGACACGTACAAACAACTGGGTACAAAATGGTCTTCGTTTGCGGAAGGCCAAATGTGTGTTTTTTGCTCGGGACTTACCATATCTGGGCCATGTACTCAATGCCCAAGGCATACATCCCAGCCCAGAGCACCTCCATGCCATACAAGACTTGTTTCGCCGCAGACTTTGAAGTAGCTACAGAGTGTGCTGGGAAAAATTACTTATTACCACAGATATGTTCCACATGCTTCTTCCATTTCAGCTCCGCTTCATTGCTTACGCCGTAAAAGTGTTCCGTTCGTCTGGACGACGGAATGCGAACGCGCTTTTCGCCAGTTGAAATCGGCGTTGCTTTCCCATACTTGCCTTACGCCATTCGATCCCCAGAAACCCCTTTTGTTGATGGTAGATGCATCGGATTTCGGGATCGGTGCTGTGATTGCCCACAAAGATGGATCAAATGATCGCCCTATTGCCTTTGCGTCCAAATTGCTCCCGTGTGCGCAAAGAAATTATTCACAGATAGAGAAAGAAGCTTTGGCTCTCGTATTTGGTGTTACTAAGTTTCATGATTTCTTGTATGGTCGTCACTTTACCATCATCACAGACCACAAACCTTTGACATCGCTTTTTCATCCGAACAAGCCTGTACCTCCACGTACAGCACAGAAATTCACTCGCTGGTCACTTTTCCTCTCGCAGTACCGCTACGATCTCTTGTATCGGTCCACTGCTAAGCACGGAAACGCCGATGCGTTGTCCCGTTAGCCTGTTGCTGAGGATAGAGCATTCGATTCTTCCGAACTTGCTTGCATGTTCATTGATGCAGAAACCGATGAAGTGGTCGAATCGTTTCCGATTGATTTTCGTCGTGTGGCTACGGCCACAGCTGCTGACCCTGTCCTTGCTACCGTTTTGCGTTTTGTTGCTACGCAATGGCGCTTGTCAAAGTCACGGATCAAGGATCCGTTGGTTCGCCGATTTTTTGCTCACAAGGAGAGACTTTTTGTTCGACGTGGTGTTTTGCTGTTGCGTTCTGATAATGATCAGTCCCGGGTCGTGGTCCCACGTTCGTTACAGTCCTCTGTCTTACTGCTTCTCCACCAAGGACATTGGGTTATTGGGGTATAGTGCGAACGAAACAACTTGCTCGTCAGCTCTGTACTTGGTTCGGAATCGATGCTGCGATTACGAATATGTGCTCTTCTTGCATGGCGTGTGCCGAACAACAATCCGCACCACCGCGGAAATTCTTTGCATGGCCGAAAGCCACTTCCCCTTGGCAACGCTTGCACATCGATTTTGCTGGTCCATTCTGGAATGCTCGATGGTTGGTTCTCGTCGATTCATTCAGTAATTTTTCTTTTGTTGTCAGGATGTCTTTCACGACATCTGCCACCATCCAAGCGTTATCCGCTATCTTTTGCATTGAAGGTCTTCCACAAACTATTGTTTCCGGCAATGGCCCACAATTCATGTCCGCAGAATTTCAGTCATTCTGCAAGGCCAATGGTATTCAACATCTGACATCCGCGCCGTTTTCGCCTCAGTCAAACGGTGCCGCTGAACTATTGGTCCGGACTTTCAAGTCACAGATGTTGAAGTTGAAAGAGTCGCATTCTCGGGAGGACGCGTTGTTGCTCTTTTTGTCTTCGTATCGCTCTCAGCCCCGAGATGGTGGCTCGCCGGCTGAGTTGCTCCACGGTCGTCCTCATCGAATCTTGATGTCTTTGCTGCATCCGCCGCATCAGGTTCCTGTGCAGCGGCAGCCACCTGCTTTTGCTCCAGGCGACGTTGTATACTATCGCAACTATCGAGGTTCACAGCGTTGGCTCGCAGGGCGCATTCTTCGCTGCCTCGGCCGCGCTATGTATTTGGTTTTGGGGGCCTCTGGTGAGGTGCGTCGGCATCTCAATCAGCTGCGCCTCTGTCGGCGCACGGGTTCTGCCGCTCCGCGTCTGCTTTCAGCGACGGTGCCGCCCGGTCAGTGCCCTGGGGACCCATCTACTGGCTCGCCTCATCCCCAGGTGTTACCGACGCTGCCTTCCATTTTGCCCCGTGGCGACGCGCCGCCGCCGCCGCCTGTTCTCCCGCCGGCGCCGCTCGCAGTGGACGCGTCGCTGCAACCGCTGGGCGCCTCCCTGGGTCACGCGCCGCCGATCGCTTCCCGTGACCAGCTGTCCTCTGACATGGAACTCTTGCCCGCTCCGGACCACAGGACGTCTTCGCCCGTCGGCTGACCCGCCCCGATGGAGGTCGAATCTTCGGCCCCTCCTGTCTCTTTGCGGGCGCATACACCGCATGTTGGCGCGCACCCTGGCGGACCGAATGGCCGGGTGTGGGTGGCACAGCCTCTACTGTTGTTAGGCTCCCCACCTCGTCGCATACATCAACATGGGGTCCTCCCCACGGCGGGCGGAAGCCTTATAACACAACCGTACGCCGATTTACGGGGGAGGAATGTGGTGTCACCGCCAGACACCACACTTGCTAGGTGGTAGCCTTTAAATCGGCCGCGGTCCGGTAGTATACGTCGGACCCGCGTGTCGCCACTGTCAGTGATTGCAGACCGAGTGCCACGACACGGCAGGTCTAGAGAGACTTACTAGCACTCGCCCCAGTTGTACAGACGACTTTGCTAGCGATGCTACACTGACAAATACGCTCTCATTTGCCGAGACGATAGTTAGCTTAGCCTTCAGCTATGTCATTTGCTACGACCTAGCAAGGCGCCATTACCAGATTATATTGTAATAATGTCTAAACAAGAGCGATGTTCTCCAATTGTGGATTAAAGTTAAGTATTCCAAGAACTACGTTTTTTTTCTTTATAGGATAATTACTTTACCTTGTTCCAGACCTCACGCCAGTCTGCGTGAGCTTAAAAGCGTGCATTTCGGCCTCCTCTAGCAACACGGTGTTGGCTCTTCTGCCAACACATCAATTTACATAAATGATCTAGGTGGTAATGTGATCAGCCCCCTTAGATTGTTTGCAGATGACACTGTGATTTACCTTCTAGTAAAATCATCAGACGATCAGTTCCAATTACAAAATGATCTAGAGTGTATTTCTTCATGGTGAGAAAAGTGGCAATTGTCACTAAACACTGAAAAATGCGAGGTCATCGACATGGGTACTAAAAGAAATCGGATAAATTTTGGGTATAAGATAAATCGCACAAATCTAAGGTCTATCAATTCGACTAAATACCTAGGAAATACAATCACGAGCAATTTAAATTGGAAAGACCACACAGATAATATTGTGGGGAAGGCGAGACATAGACTGCGCTTTGTTGACGGAACACTTGGAATATGCGACAAACCCACTAAAGGGACAGCCTACATTACACTTGTCCGTCCTCTGCTGGAATATTGCTGTGTGGTGTGGGATCCTTGCCAGGTAGGATTGGCGGAGGACATCGAAAAAGTGCAAAGAAGGGCAGCTCGTTTCGTGTTATCGCGCAATAGGCGTGAGAGTGTCACTGATATGATACGTGAGTTGGGGTGGCAGTCACTGAAACAAAAGTGGTTTTCTTTGTGGTGAGATCTATTAATTAAATTTCAATCGCCAACTTTCTCTTCCGAAATCGGAAATATTTTGTTGACACCCACCTACGCAGGGAGAAATGATAACCATAATGAAATAACAGAAATCAGAGCTCGAACGGAAGGATTTAGGTGTTCGCTTTTCCCACGCGCCATTCGAGAGTGGAATGGTAGAGAAGTAGTATGAAAATGGTTCAATGAACCCTCTGGCAGGTACTTATGTGTGAACTGCAGCGTAACCATGTAGATGTAGATGTGCGCTGAGCTGTCAGTGTGTCCGACTGACAAGCAGCAGGATCGGGTTCGATTCCCTGCCGGGTCGGAGACATATATCAGGTGGGGGCTCCTGCCCATCAGTGCCATATGATCATTTCATTTCACCCAAAATATGGAGGGCTTTGTCATCTTCGATTCCTGCTGTTGGAGTCCTGGAGATATCAACAACGATAGGCGCACAGGAAATGTAATAGATTCAGATGGAGATAAACTTACTGCCAGGACGATAATTCAATAGATTAATTTCTCATTATACGTCTGATACGTTATTCACAGAACACGGCTCAGATTTAGTAGTCGAAAATAACGATTATACTACTGTATTGTTGTTCTCAACAGTATCTGATTTCCCCGTACCGCTATTGGTGTTGTTCCATAACCTGCTCTTGGCGGAACCCGATATAAGATATTATAAAATGGACCATTCTGATATGGGGGTTTCTGCTGATAGTGAATTTTTTCAGGTTGGCCGGTGTGGCCGTGCGGTTCTAGGCGCTTCAGTTTGGAACCGCGTGACCGCTACGGTCGCAGGTTCGAATCCTGCCTCGGGCATGGATGTGTGTGATGTCCTTAGGTTAGTTAGGTTTACGTAGTTCGAAGTTCTGGGGGACTGATGACCACAGATGTTAAGTCCCATAGTCCTCAGAGCCATTTGAACCATTTTTTGAATTTTTTCAGTTGTGCAGCAACGCACTCATGTAGATGTCTACCGTGGAGATCTCAGTCCAGCTTGCAGTAATCTGTTCCCGACGCTGGTGACGTTCTGCCTATAAACCCTGCACGGATTGCAGCTGTTCCCGTCAGTCTACTCGCAAGAGTGATGCGACAATCCATCACTTACTGGTGTAGCCGTTCTGGAAGGATGCCTGCTTCTTCCTCTTGCTAAGCTGTTGCCCTGAATCTATATCGTCACTACAGTCATCTAATGATTACACTAATTTATTTATTTTTATTTACTCGTCAAGTTCCGTAGGACAAAATTGAGGACCAGATCTCCAAGGTCATGGAACGTGTCAGTACATGAAATTACAGCATAAACGTAATAACAGATAAAAATAAATGTTCATGAACCTTAAAAAGTCAGTCCATAAGTTTAAGTAAATACTATCAGCAATACAATAAAAATCAGCTTAATTTTTCAAGGAACTCCTTGACTGAATAGAAGGAGTGACCAATGAGGAAACTCTTCAGTTTGGATTTAAAAGCGCGGGGATTATTGCTAAGATTATTGAATTCGAGTGGCAGCTTATTGAAAATGGATGCAGCTGTACACTGCACACCTTTTTGCACAAGAGTTAAGGATGTCCGATCCGAATGCATGTTTGATTTTAACCGAGTGAAAGCTGCTTTTTCTTGGGAATAAACTAATATTGGTAACAAGAAACAATAATAAGGAATATACGTATTGAGAGGCCAATGTCAAAATACCCAGACTCGTGAACAGAGGTCGACGAGATGTTCGTGAACTCACACCGCTTATTGCCCGAACCGCCAGTTTCTGAGCCTAAAATATTCTTTTATAATGGGAAGAGTTACCCCAAAATATAATACCATACGACAAAGCGAACGAAAATAAGCAAAGTAGACTAATTTTCGTGCCGAACGATCACTCACTTCTGATAACGTTCGAATAGTAAAAATGGCAGTATTAAGTCTTTGAACAATATCCAGAACGTGGGCTTTCCACGACAGTTTACTATATATCTGAACACATAGAAATTTGAACTGTTCAGTTTCACTTATCATATGCCCGTTCTGTGAAATAAAAAAGTCAGATTTTGTTGAATTGTGTGTTAGAAACTGTAAAAACTGAGTCTTACTGTGATTTAGCGTCAGTTTATTTTCTACAAGCATGAACTGAGGTCATGTACTGCACTACTTGAAACCGAGCCAATGTTGCACCCGACATCCTTTACTACCAAGCTAGAGTCATCAGCAAACAGAAATATTTTAGAGTTACCCGTAATACTAGAGGGCATATCATTTATATAAATAAGGAACAGGAGTGGCTCCAACACTGATCCCTGGGGAACCCCCCCCACTTCACAGTACACCACTCAGACTCCACATTACAAAAAATGGTTCAAATGGCTCTGAGCACTATGGGACTTAACTGCTGAGGTCATCAGTCTCCCAGAGCTTAGAACTACTTAAACCTAACTATCCTAAGAAAATTACACACATCCATGCCCGAGGCAGGATTCGAACCTGCGACCGTAGCGGTCGCGCGGTTCCATACTGTAGGGCCTAGAACCACTCGGTTACTCCGGCCGGCTCCCACACTGCAGCCGTTATCCAGAATGTGAATAATGATCTTTTGCTGCCTGTTGATAAAGTTAGACGTGAACCAATTGTGTGCTACTCGTCGTATTCCGTAATGGTTCAACTTCTGGAGCAATATTTTGTGATCAACACGATCAAATGCCTCAGTTAAATCAAAAAATACGCCAAGCGTTCGAAACCTTTTGTTTAACCCATCAAGTACCACACAGAGAAAAGAGAATATAGCATTTTCAGTTGTTAAACGACTTCTAAATCCGAACTGTACATTTGATAGCAAATCTTGTGATATAAAATGATCAATTATCCTTACATACACAGCCTTTTCAATAACTTTTGCAAACACTGATGGCATAGAAATAGGTCTAAAATCATCTAAATTATCCCTTTCTCCCGTTTTATAAAGCGGCTTTACTACTGAGTACTTTAGTCGCTCAGGAAACTGACCATTCCTAAAGGAAAAATTACAAATATGGCCAAATACAGGGCTAACGCGTGCAGCACAGTACTTTAATATTCTGCTGGAAGCTCCATCATAACCATGAGAGTTCTTAGTCTTCAGTAATTTAATTATTGACTCAATCTCCCTCTTGTCTGTATCACAGAGGAGTATTTCAGACATAAATCTCGGAAAGGCATTTGCCAAGAAAGTTATATCATTTCCTGTAGAAACTAAATTTTTATTTAATTCACCAGCAACGCTCAGAATATGATTGTTAAATACTGTACATATATCTGATTTATAAGTAACAGAAATATTTTTACTGCGAACTGATTTTATATCGTCGACCTTGTGCTGCTGACCATTACTTCACAACTGACCATATGGTTTTAATCTTATCCTGTGAATTAGCTATTCTATTTGCGTACCACATACTCTTTGCCTTCCTAATACCATTTTTAAGCAGCTTACAATACTGTTTGTAATGATATACTGTAGCTTGAGTGTGACTACTTCTAACGTTTTGATATACTTCCCGCTTTGTTCTACATTATATCCTTATCCCACTAGTCAGACACCCAGGCTGCTCATTACTGCTGGTACCCCGTTTAGAATGTTCTAATGCGAGCTGTCTGTGTAATACCTCGGTATGATGCTCCAGTAGCTCTCGTGACAATGTTCCGATCTTTTCCAGAGCCCTTAACATAGTGGTCATCTGCACGTGCACGTCCTGTGGGCATGCCGTTTTGCTATATCCACCTGAAAAAATCCAGGAGCGTTATATAAACTCGGTAGCTATCTTGTTCATGTATGATTAGGGACTGGCTTTCTTCATCATTGATGAAATTCTGATCAACATTTAACACAGCTTTTACAGTAAGAACTCTGCAAACAGCTGTAACTTAAACCAATTTTATTAATGCAATACAGGTTTCGGGACTTAGCGGCTACATCATACCGCGAGTATAAAAACTAAAATACGGTAAACAGCGTAGTAGAGTCTACACATGGCCCTTCCTTCGTAGTTAAAATCATAACGTCAATAGGGTGGATAGTCAATTGATAAAAGTTTTGGTGACGAAATACATCATATGCCATGTAATAAGGAGCTGCAAGCAAGTCAGCACAACACACAACTACACATGTGAGTCGCAGCAGCCTCCGACCGCAATGCCTCACCTGGATGGCTGTGTTGTGTTGACTTGCTGGCTCCTCCTCCTTACATGGCATTTGATGTATTCAGTCACCAAACCTTTTATCAGTTGACTATCTGCCCTATGCAAGTTATAGTTTTAACTGTGAAGGAAGGGCCATCTATAGTCTCCGCCACGCTTTCTTCACGTTTTAATTTTTATATACACCTGATGACATGAAGTCCAGAAACCTGTAGCGCATTAATAAAACTGGTTTAAGTTACATCTGTTTGCGGAGTTCCTGCTGTAAAATGTACTACCACAGCTGCAGACGCCACAAGCACAGAATCGTCTGTGATACATCACAGACATGAAAGTGCTGGAGTATCACTGTGGTAGTTTTTACGAGATGTTCGTGGTGGTACACATTCCATTCCAGTCAGTGTAGATCTACCACTTTGTTACGACACGTGGCGGTGACTACTAACACAGGTTTCACGTCGGTAGCCATCAAACGTCATTTAGTTCTTGTGAATGAATGTAAGAAATGGAAATAAAATGCAGCTACTCCAGTAAAACATCAGCTTTCCGCATGATGATGTACGTTATGAAAGACACAGATGGACAAGAAAACAAACGCGAAACACTGTACCGCTGCTGAAAGCTGAGTAACGTTCGGAAGCTGTATACGTCAGTGTTATTGACCCACCTCATACAGATCGTGTTACGACCTGAGAGTGAAGCTCGAAACAAAAGTAAAGAGGCACGAGCAAGGTACACGGGAGGCCTAATGCGACGCGGCACGGCCTTTGCAACACAGCGGCCGGTATCACGTAGGCTGTTAGGCCCCGCCTGGCGCGATCTGCTGTGTGCACGCGAGCAGCGACTGGCGCCTGGCGACTGCTCCGTAATTAATGCGCCGCGAGTGGTGGTCCGCTTCTCCGGTGTCAGCGCGGCACGTGAGCCGAATGCCGCTCTTCCGCGGCGTCACGGCGCGCCGGCTACCGCTGAGTGTACCATACAGGCAGATGGGCTTCACCGACATGCGGTTGTAACGTCAGCAGCTCAACGCCAACGCTTAGTACCACAGTCACACCTCACAGGAGTAGTAATTTCCTCAGCAGTACAGTCTACGTTTCACGCACAAGGAATTTAACTAGTTCTGCAGTCGTTGGAGGTGCTGAATTAACTGGACAGCGAAGTGAATAATGTTTAATATGGCGGCCGAAGTACCGACGACATACTGCCGTTAATAAGGTAATACGTCTGTAGGTTAGACAAGTACTTGTATCGCAGCCTCTGATTGTGGATATGGTTCCCTACAAACTTGTCATTCTAGATTATTTATCTTTTCGGTGACATAGTGTGTATCCAAGGATTGCCTAAATGACTTTTGGGTTAAAAGCGAAAAAGAAATTTGTGTTCTATTAAAGTAAGTAGTCTTTTCCCCAGGGCTTCACCCACATATGCATTCGACACATAGTGTATCAAACACAATTCCTCCCCCCCCCCCCCTCCTCTCTGTGCCCATTTCTTGCTTCCACTGTCTACCTCAGCTTGCACCTCTACCTGCCTGTCTCTTCCTCCCCACTGTCTCTGTCCCTTCATCTCCTCCTCCCCCTCTATTTGTCCATTTTCGCCACCTCTCTCTGATCATATCTACCTCTCACTCCCTCTGACCAAAATCCCCCTCTCCATTTCTCTCTCCATAACCACCTTCCTCTCTTCCTTTTCCACCTGTGCACCACCCCTCAACACCTTCCACACGCTTCATGAGTCTCCCCATCCTCATTTCTCTCCGTCCATTTTCTCCTCTCCTTCCTTCTGCCCGTCCCCACCTCTATCCATCTCGGTCTCTCCCCAGCCATGCTCATTGGCATGTGTAGCCCTTGCAATTCAGTTCAGTAAAGCAGACCAACCTACTCCCATAATACACCCATCACGTAGGGCAGCCTACACATTCGGGGCTCCAAGATCATTTACTTTCCCTGATGTACAGTCTGCCATGAAAATCAGTTCGATAATGTAGACCAAAACTCTAACACAACACACATGTCATGCAACCAGCATGTCTCAATCAGGAAAATAACTTATTTCTCCCGACATCTAAGTTGCCCTTCAAAGTAGGTTAATTTGGCAGGCCAATATAGGTACCACACAACATGCCTGTCATGCAGGGAAGCCTACACACTAGGATCCGCCAAAATATCTTTTGCCCATATCTCTGCTCCTATTAGGCCTAGGAGTCTGTAGACCACTCAGTGCTGACACTCATGAGGCCTGCTGTTTCCGTACCAAATTTGGTTGAAATCGATCTAGGGGTCTGGGAAGGTATACTGGACGTACTCATACAAACAAACACTCTGCTTCATGTGGATAACATGCGAATGAGACTCATTAACGACGTCATACTAACGTATTGGTGCTTATCCCATCTTTTCTGAAATTCTTCTTCCGATTCTTAGACATCCTGTTAACTCGAGGATTAATCCTGGGCTGCTGCTATGGCTTATACCAAACACCACATACTCCATACACTACCCCAGACACGACGACCCCTTCTTTCATCCGTTCCTGCTGACGTGGTATTTACTAGAAAGTGATCTTCATGGACATGCCCCAGGCAACATCGTCAATGCCACAGTCCTCGTCGTCATAGTCGTCGTCATAATGATCATCGCCATCATCAACAACAACTACTACTACTTAGTTGCGTGCCCACACTGTCACCATCAATGTTTTCACAGGAAATCATCAAAAGAAAGGATTTTTATTGTACAGTGTTTCAATCTTTTTAATCAGTAAACTGTATATCAGGTGATTTTTCCTACATGTGCGGCCACAATCATTTTTCTAATAAGTGTTCCAGGTGTCAGACGCACTTTCTCTGGTGTTTCAGCAGATATTTGCAATTTAGTTTTTGCAGTGTGTAGCCAGTGTCAGAGAAAATACTGCTCATCAACGCCCAGTGTCGACGTGAAACATAGGTTAATTTCCCGTAAATTACTTTTAAAGCGAGATTTTACCTGCGCTCCAAACTTAGTCCAGCTCAATATTTATTTTCTGGATATGTATCAGGAAAAGACAGTGAAGTCCGAAGGTAACCAGACTCGTGCGCTGACTCAGCAGCACTTGTGCATGGCACCAGGAGTCAGTGCTGTGCAGGGCGGTGCTGTCGTTGCTGCAGAACTAGTTTCTCTCGATCAAAGAAATTCAGGAGTGCAGAAAAGCAAGTCACTTAGGAATGAAATAAATAGTAAGTGGGGGAAGCCTAAGGCGACAATGCTGTATGAAGAAGGGATGAAATCGAAAAAGAAGTGGTTGTCCGAAGCACTGACGCAGCATATAGAAAAGTCAGAACAACCATCGGTAAAATTAGAAGCGGGGGTATTAACACTGGAAGTGTAGTGGAAATCCCACTGTTAAATGCAGAGGATAGCAGAGTATACTGAAGGCCTCCATGAGGGGTAAGACCTCTCAGATGACGTGGCAGAAGAAGAAATAGGAGCCGATATAGAAGAGATAGGAAACTTAATATTAGAATCAGAAATTAAGAGAGTTTCGGAAGACGTAACATCAAATAAGACAGATGGGATAGATAACACTCCAACAGAATTTGTAAAATCATCGAGGGCATTGCAACAAAGTGATTATTCAGTTTTGTATGAAGGATGTATCTGTCTGGCGATGTACGATCTGACTTTCTGAAAGAAATCATCCACACAGTTCCGAAGACTCCAAGAGCGGACAAGTGCGAGAATTATAGCACAATCAGCCTGACAGCTCATGCATCCAAATTGAAGACAATAACAATTACAGAAGAATGGAAAAGAAAATTGGAGACGTGTTAGATGACGATCAGTTCCGATTTAGGAAAGGGAGAGGCGCCAGGGAGGCGGTTCTGTCGTTGTGGTTGATAATGCCAGCATGACTAAAGAGATATCAAGACATTCCGATAAAATTTGTAGACCTGGAAAAAGCGTTCGGCAATGACAAATGGTGCAAAATGGTCGAAATTCCGATAAAGATATGAATAAGCTATAGGAAAAGACAGGTAATATTCAATGTGTACAAGAGCGAAGACCGCACAACAAGAGTGGAAGACCAGGATTAACAAGGGTATAAGATAGGAATGTAGTGTTTCACTGCTACTTTTCAATCTGTACGTCGAAGAAGCAATAACGGAAATAAAATCTAGGTTCTACAGTGGAATTAAAATTCAAGGTGAAAAGAAATAAGCGATACCATTTGCTGGTGACATTGCTATCCTCAGTGTAAGTGAAGAAGAATTGCGTTATCTGCTGAATGGCATGAACAGTGTACAAAGAACAAAATATTGACTGACAATAAGATGAAGAAAGATGGAAGTAATGAGAAGTAGAAGAAATGCGAATAGCGTGAAGATTAACATAAGTATTCGTTATCACTAAGAAGATGTGGTTAAGGAATTCTGCCACCTAGGCAGAAAGTCAAAAAGGGCGTTGCTGGCCAAGAAAAGACTACTCGTATCAAACATAGGCCTTGATTTGAGAAAGAACTTCCTAAGAATGGACGTTTGGAGCACAGCATCATATGGCAGTGAAACATGGATTGTGAGAAATCCAGAGAAGAAGAGAACCGAAGCATTAGCTGGACTGATAAGGTATGCAATGTGGAGGTTTTCCGCCGAGTCTGCGAGGAAGGGAATATATCAAAAACACTGACAAGAAGGGAAAGGAAAGTAAGACATCTGTTAAGATATCAGGGAATAAATTGTGAGCTGGTGCGTTTCTGGTGCCAGTTTTCATCGACTGTCATTTTGATCTTTGAGTCGACTTCAATGCTTGTTTGTCTTGTGCTCATCTTTGGCGGCGCGGACTTAACGGCAGCGTGTGCGCTCTGCTGGTGAGGTGTGTCGGTATCGGCTGTGAGCGAGAGTCACGTCGGACTGTGTACGCAGGCAGGACTGCAAGAAGACGAGTCAGTCCGACAACGAAGGAGCGGGTCCAGCGGCTACGGCGTGTGTAGTCGTGAGGGCAGGTCCACCGCCCATGGTGATTTGGTTTTCCTAGAGGTCGGAAGAACAAGCTCCTTCGAGTCTGGTATAAGCTACGCCGGCCGATTGTATTGGAGTCGCCGAGTTGCTTCGGTGGGATGCGTGCGGCTTAATTGAGTATGCCAGTGTATCGAAAATCATTTGGAATTGTTTTAGTTGTTTATCACTTACCTCGGTGTCGTGACTAACTATATTGACGGCACATGAGGAAATTTTGCTACTCCCAACCAACCGACATGAAGCGTGATTAAAGACGTAGCTAGAAGTGCAACGAGTAGTGAGTAAGTCCGACTCTGGCGATTCAAGACACGCCGAGATACGTCCTCTATTCTACCTTGCAGTTCATTTAGTAGTTTGGCGTGTAAAAGTGCCCTAATTCTTGTCATCTTAACTTCAGGGCATTATTTTTAGCGAACTTATTAATCAAAGTTTATGGGCTGGCACTGGCCAAGTAATCAGTTTTATTGATCACCTGTTCTCTAGATACGATTGTGTGGTTTATGTCTCAGAATATTGTCAGCCGTTGACGTGTGTTGTGTTACAGATAATTGGCAGCGGTCGACTCAAGCATACTGGGAGCAGAACACCACGACGACAGAGAGTAAGTAAATTTGAAGATTAGTTTGGTTCAAAATGGTTCAAATGGCTCTGAGCATTATGGGACTTAACATCTGTGGTCATCAGTCCCCTAGAACTTAGAACTACTTAAACCTAACTAACCTAAGGACATCACACATCCATGCCGGAGGCAGGATTCGAACCTGCGACCGTAGCGGTCACGCAGTTCCAAACTGAAGGCCTGGAACCGCAGGGCCACAGCGGCTGGCTATTAGTTTGGTCAAAATCAAAGCACCTCCTTAATTGTTTTAGTTATTTGTATATACTTTTGTTTAGGAAAGTTGCTAGCCAAACCTTAAATGATCTGTGTTCTTACCCTTAATCTGTTCCTCAGCTGATGGGAAGTAATGAGAGTTCTGATGGGAATTGTACGGACATTTGTCCTATTTAAGTAAAGCTTTACCTGAGTATATTCACCTATTCATATTCAAATTTCAAATTTTATACGTCTTGTTCCGATTAAAGAAATTTATTTGTTATTTGTCCAAGTGATCTGGCCTTGTTGTGATTGTGATTTTATAATGTTTTTGATTGTAATAAAATATGTAGCAACTACAGCGGATTACTATTGTGATTTTCGTGTGTCATTAACATCATACATTTCAAATTGCATGATACTAGAAGGAGGTGTAGAGGATCAAAGCTGTAGAGGAAGACAGAGACTGGATTACATCCAACAAGTACGAATTGCAAATGCTACTCTGAGATGAAGAGTTTGGCACAGGAGAGGAACTGTGGCGGGCCATATTAAACCAGTCACAGGACTTAAAAAAAATACACATCGATAAAATGAATATTGCGCTACTCAAATATCATCCAAACATCAGTTACAGTGATGTTACACTGGCGTGCAACACTTGTGCACACATCCTATCAGGGAAACCGTAGGTTTCCTGATCTACGTTTAATAGCATTATGGGGCTACACGTCAGCACATCTTTTGCAGTGTATCTGTTCTATTTTACATTTTGCTCTGTTTCTAAATTAAGTAGTGCCAAACCTTATCAATCATGGTAACTCTTTGCCACAGACTTCGTTCTTCAGTTTTGGTCTTATTACTAGGGCTATTCGGAAAGTAAGTTCCAATTGATCGCGAAATGGAAGCCAGTGTGATAATCAGAAATATTTTATCTGCTACAGTTAGCTACAGCTCCCAGCCACTGCTCTACATAGTCACCACACCGACTTATACATTTGTCGTAGCGTTGTACCAACTTACCAAACCCTCGTCATAGAAGGCAGCCGCCTTAGCTTCCTGCCAATTGTCTACGCTCAACTATAGCTCGTTGTCTGTGAGAAAATGTTGTCTTCATAGCCAGTAGTTAATGTGAGCAGAGACGAAACACAGAGGGAGCCAATTACGGGCTGTAGTGCGGGTGATCAAACACTTCCCATCGAAAACGCTGCAGGAGCATTTTCATTGAGCCTGCAGATTGCGACCGAGAATTGTCACAAAGTAGGAACCGTATGACAGCTCCGTAATGGGGGCTGCATAACATCAGGCGAAATCTCTCAACAGGATCTCATACTTGGGCGGGAGACCCTATTTCTACGCGTATTCATGTGCTCACCGCTCGCTTAGAACTGAAAAGAGTGAAGTGATGCAACCGACAGACATACTAGAGACACTGTGGAACACATATGTGCAAAGCTTTATTAGATTTTCACAGTGGTTTCCATTTCTTGACCGATCGGAACTGGTATATTCGATAGCAACCACATTCATGGTGTTTCGAATTTCCTATTTTTACGTTCGTCCACAATTCGTATTTCAGATTCGTACGGTCGTTCACGAGTGGGAATGTTTAAACAAATGTGAATTTCAGCCGAATCTGTAAACCAGTAGGCTTCTTTGCCTTAAATGTGCTTCCGCTGCCCTTACAATACGGTGATCCTGGTGGGCATCTGGTGGACGCCCAGAACCTATTTTCCGTGTGTGAGGATGTTCACGTGATACTGCGACCAGCATCGTTGCACAGCTGACGCAGCACGTCCAGCTTGAGTGGAAGTTCTCTCAAAGGAATCCCGACACTCGAAAGGCCACAATGTCACCCATTTTAGACTCTCTCAGTTGTCTGTAGGAAGCACGAGTGGGTCTTAACGGTATGGTTGCCTGCTTTCTACACACGTGTGCAGCACCCTGAGTCTTCTGGCTGTGAGCATTTCCCATTAAAGCGCAGACGCAAATGCCACTGTGATAGCTGTACCGTCACACCATCTGCTGACGGAGGACGTGGTAACCATTATCAATACATCTATTTATCCCCCAGGTGACATGTGAAATCACCAGATCAAATTGATCGCTGCCCCGCCCTGCGGATCCCTCCGACTGGCTGCTGCTGTGTAGATTCTCTGACAATGCGCGTCACGCACGCCATAGATCGCACTCGGGAGCCTCAGGCCACCAGTGCTCCGCTGAAGCCAGGGTGCCCTGTGGCTGAGATGAACTCGTCGCCGCCCAGTGCCCCAGTACGGGCACGCCCACGGAGCCGCGTCGCCGTGAGGTCAGCTGCCGACGCCTGCTCCACCGGCGGCTGGGAAGCCGTCAGTCGCGATGTCCGCGAGGTCCCGTAATGGACGGACCACGCGCCGTGGGGCCGGGCTGCCGTGAAGTCCGTGCGTCAGTCCCCGGCGGCCCCTGTTACCAAGACCGCGCTGCGGCCGGTCCTGCAGGAAGTTCTCACTGTAATTAGTCACCCATGGTACCGACCGAACTCGGGCCGACCACCAGAGCTGAAGCTGACATCTGGCGGCGAACGGATGATTCCTGCGAGCTGGAACAGACTTCGGAAATCGAAAGATTGAACATTCGGACACTGACCACGTCCGTCCTCAAAGCCGACTACTTCCTAATGGCTTCTATCAGTTGCTGCCTGCGCTCAACTATTTATATCCGACAGGAGGACGTTTTTTACCCTCGGTGTTAGCTTTCTGTTATTACTCGCGCAGTGTATTGCAGCGTAACTTAGCGTGCTGGCCTCACTTCCCCTTACTCAACACTCTACAGGTTTCGCTCGGCGCTCGGTCTGTGTGCATTCTTGCGTCAGCCGTTTGGTATACTGCTACTGTCAGCAAGGCTATCTGTGCGTGCTTTACTTCGCAACGTCTCGGTTACCACCGTGCCTCCGTTTCGCCATTCTCCACTGCGTGAAGCAAGGCTTACTGCATGTGGCCACAACAGTAATTTCCAGAAAACGAAGAAGATGGCCTTTCCCACTCATTATGCATTCAATATTTATCAGGTGACGACGGTCGACCAATAGCAGTGGGAAGGCTTTTCCCCGCTTTCTATAACTGTGTGCGATACTGCTCTTCGGCAGTTTTCAGCCGTCCAGGGACATCAGTGGAGTAGGGAAAAAAATCACAGCAGAGGAATCGAAATGTCGAGCACTGCAAAAGTTTGAAGAGGAAAATGAAGAGGACTAAGCAAATGATTCAAATGGCTCTCAGCGCTACGGGACTTAACTTCTGAGGTCATCAGTCCCCTAGAACTTAGAACTACTTAAACCTAACTAACCTATGGACATCACACACATCCATGGCCGAGGCAGGATTCGAACCTGCGGTCGTAGCGGTCGCGCGGTTCCAGACTGTGGCGCCTAGAACCGCTCAGCCACTCCGGCCGGCGAAGAGGCCTAAGACTCGCAAGGGACGCCTTGACTGCGAGGTCGCTAGTACAATCATTCCTAAGGCTCATTTGAAAGTGTTGTGATAAGAACTGTGACAGGAAAAAGTATTAGCTGCTAATGACTCGCCATTTGCATTGGGAGGGCGACAGGAAATGTGTTCCCGAGCGGTGCAGAGATCAACGTTCTATTGGATCTGTGTATTACATTTTACTTTCACCATGAACTCCTGATGAAGAAATGGCGCGTGACAGTAGTCATGTAAGTTCAGCACCAAGGTCCAGACCATCAAGATCGAAGGCGAACTCCATCGAAGTTACAAACCGTGCAGAACGTCCAGCTGGGTATCCACTCTGAAAGAATGCATTTTGAATCATGTTGGAGTAAAGGGGTGATGAGAATTGATGGAATGTGATTGGCATGCAAATTCAAATGGTCCATCGTGGAGCTTATCGTGAAACTGGCTATCCTGCAAGGGGCAGCTGCAGATTGTGTGATAATATGTTTTAGAAGCAGGGAAAAAGCAAGCATCCGGAGTCTTAATTTGTACGATAGTTCCAAGTGGTATCAACTGCAATGTCACACACTTTCGAGGAGGGGAAGTTTACTCTAAAGGAGTATGATTTTTATATGGAGATCAGAAATCAAGCAAAAGCGAGCTATTTTGTCAGAAATCGGCAAAAAGCAATGTTCACCTCATAGCTGTGGTCGTCTTACGATCTTTTTCCCGCTTTTGCGTGCTGTGTCGTAAATTTTTCGTACATCCGTTACAAGATCACGCACACGAGAAAGAATCGTTGGTGGTAGAGCACCTTTGACGTCTCGAAGCACAATAAATAAATTTCCAGCGAATGTACCATCCAGATTAACAATTAGCATAATTGTATACGAATGACTTAAGACGCTCATGTTAGTTGATCTTGATACGACCCTTTTGGTACCACTAATTTCCAAAGTTTATTTCATACGCATTTCCTCTTCAAATTCAGATTGATCGGAGTTGAAAACACATTGCTTACTGAGCGGTCGGATAAGTTTTTTTATATTATTTGCAATTTTTCGGGCCGATTCCGCAGTCTGCAGAGCATCGTCATGCTGGCGCTTTGTTTGACATTTCTTTATCTTATGTCTTCCAGTTCTATATCACTGTTTGAGGTTGTGCAACCATCCACTGCTAACCTTGAAATCACAGTAATCTATGCCGCCCGCAATTTGATGTGCACAACCTAGTAGGTCAATGTCATCGGCATCCAGTAAATTGCATCGAGCATCCCTGAAACGCGGAAACACCAGTTGCCGTAAAGAGGGCGCCTATTCTCCCTTGAATATCCGTAGGTTTTCCTATGTACTACATTGTCGTATTACTGCGGACTTATTCCAGATCTGTTCATAATTGCATTTTTACCATGCTGCGGATGATCCTCCATTTACGTAATTATGTTTAGTGCCTACTCCTTCTCCTTTGCTACGTTTCCCTAGAGACGGGATTTATGGTGCCCTGTCCGACAAGGATGATGAACTAAATGACTGGACACCTGTTTCGGTAACACTTTCACTTGTTAGGCCGGCATCGTCATCATTGTTCTCGTCATTGTCTCCACGGTCGAGCGTATACACCACTCATTTCGCTGACTCACCTTGCAGAACCGATAATATTTCATCTTCTACTTCTTGTTCACTCTCCGAAATTCCTTGGTTTCCTTTCTGACGAAATGACAACTGAGGTAACTGTTGTTGTAGATGTAGTGCAATATATCCTTTATTTGTTGTTGCCGTTGCTCTGCTTTGTATCACTAACACTGTTTCACTGTCGTAAGTTACTCGTCCACAAAGCAGTTTAGCTGCCCACCACAGACTCATGCTATGCTCACCACTGGATATCTCCAGCCCAGCCCTCTGTTGCCATTAGCAGCCAGCATCGTGGTTGCATGATAGACAACATATGGTGCGTCTAATGCCGCAAACATCATTGACCGTTTGCGACCTCGTACTCAAGAGGTTCCTTATTGAAAGTTGTGTCATCAGTGACAACGGCGAAGAAAACCTGCTGACTTACGTTTAATTATTTATGTTTTCTAATTTCCTGGTACAGTTCTTAGCGGATACTGTAGGCCCGTCACGCTCTGGTTCAACGTCGGGTGTCCTTGTTCAGTGTCGTGGGCTTTCCTACTGTGGTCACTGAGACCCGTGACGTCAACGTGATGCTTCTGACAACATATGTATGGTCGCAGGTATTCCGACCGTCAAAGGAAGCCGCAACAGTGGGGCTCCTACGACCGTTTTGTAATCAGGATAATATTTCACATTTTGCTCAGACTTATAAATGACAATGCACGTTTAAACTTTCTTACTTTTACGTTTTTATTCAATTTTTTATTCTTATCTATTTCTTCTTTTGACAGATACTGCAGCAAATGATTGGACTTCTTCTCTTATATAAGGAATTTTAACTTTTCACTCCATTTTGTGTAAGAAAGCCAGAGATTTCAAATATCTTAAATCCCCTGAGTCTTTATACAGGGTGAAGAAATAATGCCGCCCTTTGTGGTTTGCATGCGATTCTTCATCCCAGTTCAAAACAAAAGCGTATGTTGCGAAATCTAGACCCGCCAGTAGCTTTCCAGAAATGAAATTACAAAAATGAGGCTCTGGCAACGCTGTAAATGCGTGCAGTGTGACCAAGAACGGGCAGCATGAATTCTGTACTGTACCTGAGTTGTCACATTAGGTCAGTGAGACGAGGCAATGCGGTGGGGAGCCGACATGCAGACTCGCTGACGGTCGAACGGTCACGTTTGTGTCAGATATCTTATTTTTTCAGTTAAGCATAAAATTTTATCCGATTCACACCTCCATGAAGCGCTACCTTGTGTGTTTCTTTATGTTGTTGCCTTTATAGAGACATTAAGACGTAACATGAACTTCTTACAGAGGTTAACGGCCACTTTGCTTCGTACATGGCACAAATAAACCTAATGGAAAATAATAGTGGATACAGTATCATCGTGTGCGTACAGTGAGGTACAAAAACACAATAGATTGCACATTATGCTACGTACAGCAGTTCCATTATGTATATCTGATATTCAGGCTTATCTTCACAGAGCCGGCATATAAGTGTACGTGCGACGTACACTTTAGATAAGATGTTCAAAGCTACCTCCTTCCATTTGCTACCAGTTCAAGGGACATACTCTGCTGGAACCTACGCAGCACACCTGCATCCCCTATTGCCGAAGATGCACGGGAGCTATTCGATTGTGTACGTACTATAAACTCGTTCCTTTAAGTGTCCACGCAAATATAAATCTAGTGGATAAAGGTCCGGGGAACACGGAGACCAGAACGTTGGACCTCCACGACCAATCCATTCCTGTGGATTGTTACTCACATTCATTCCAAAGGGTACCATCATGCTGAAATAGTAGCTATCGCCGAACGGAAAGTGGAACTTTTTCTAAGTGTCAGGCAATGTATTCCAAACAAACGTGAAATACAGCGCTGCGTATAACTTGTCAGGCAATAGGTTACGGTCCAAAAGCACTCTTCCTACAATTCAATCGCAAGGGTTTAGGCAAAAGGATGGGTTTCACAATGTTCACGGTTAACATGTGAGATGTGTTCCGCTCCATAATGGCTGTTGCGTAGGCTGAAAACACCTTCACGAGAAAAGCTAGATTCGTCAGTCCACATCACGTTATTTATAAAATGTTCGTTATGTTCCCCTGGGTGCAAAATGCCTTCTCAAAACTTATCTTTAGTCTTCTGGCCGCTGGTGTTGATTTAGCGTGTAATGATACGGATGCATTTCTTCATCGTGCAACTTCAACAATTAGTCTTTGAAATATTTGGAACAGTCTTGCAATATCACGGGTACTCCACCACGGTGACTGGTGAACGGTTTCAACAGTCGTGTCCTCTGTTTGTGGAGTGCGTCTAGTCCCTGGACGACCTCTGTTAATTATTTTTGGCTGCAGATAACCGGTTTCAGGAAGGCTTTGCTCCAGGCGACGAAAAACATTGTTATCGGGATGGCGCCTTTGAGGAAACGCACGAGGAGCAGCAGCAGCAATTCGGTTGCCGAATGCACCCGATACCGAACACATGTCGACCTATCACGCGTTTGTGTACTCCGTCGGGAAGTCACCCGATATGAATCTGATAGGACCAGTTTGTGTTCGTGAGCTGCGCGGTCACTAGTCACATGCATCCAGTTTATTGGATCCCACTGAACCTGCCGAGGTTTCGAGCCATTCTCCATGGTGCTCCATGGTGGATGTGAATCCCGGAAGTCTACTCAGTGGGTTACGACGGCTGGAGCTTTCCTCTGTACATTCTGATACATGGCACGATGTGATTGTTTTGCGAGGTCCTTCTTTTCGCACATTTGTTTCCGAAATGCACCAGATCTGAGTCTGCCACATAAACTTTTATTCTGAATCTTGGTGAGGAATCGCATACTGCCATTCAAATACGGTCTTTATTCTTCTTCCTGTATCTTCTTATAAGGTCTCTTAAACTTTTTTGAGATGTTTGTATCATTTTCTCCTGTTTTAAAAAGGTAGCCCAATAGAATCTTGTTTGATTTCAATTATGGCATTCACTGCTCCTTCTTTATCTTATTTACCAGAAAGCCAAAGATTTAAAACATCTTCTTATGTTAATCTTCGACAGCATTCACGGTCCTGGGGTGTTGGTTAAAAACATTACATATTTAAGTAGGAGTACTATGATTTTCTGTCGATTGATTGACGTTGTAGCCTGCGAATTTTATGAGATTCGCTGCAAACCACACATCATTGTTACAAACCACACATCATCAACACTATGTGGTGAAAGGTGCCACTGCAGAACGCAGCCGGCAACACAGTGGGACCTCTGCTCTAACCATGTATTTCTCCGTTATTCCAGTTCTTGTATTTTGTTCCACAGACATTTGCGGAAGGTTAAATTTCCAACAAAATGAGGAGTTTCATGGTACCTGCGATCATAGCTTTTATTTTAGCCTTTTAAATGACGTTTTCGGTGACGATCTAGCCATCCTATTTATCAATCCAGAGGAAAAGTCTTCCATATGACTTTTGACGTTCGTCTGTGAGCAAAGGAAATAAGAGAGGAAACATTTCGGTCTCCTTTTCTGTCTGTCCGACGTCAATGTGTATGGTGTGCGGTTTCTTTTCTTTTCCTTTTTTCTTTTTCTTTTCTTTTTTTTCTTTTGCTTGCTTCGAACAACCGTCAAATGTCCCATCCCTCCATAAGAACAGTTTCACATTCACGCAGGATTTTCTCCACTTCTTCGCAATCTAAAATCAAACCTCATTTGTTAGTAACAGACCCTCCTCAGTTTTCAAAAAAACTTTTACTTTCAGTTAGTTTAAAAATGTCTCTGCTCAGCTGAATCTCCGAAATTGTGCCGGTGTTCTGCTTTACAGAATGCAGTTTTGAATTTCTCGTAATCTGGCATATTTGTGAAGCACTCTACACCTTTGTTTCTCAACTAATGAAATACCAATTTAAAAATATGGAAAGCAGGCACTGTCTCTTTTTTGTAGACTCCTTTCTTGCAGTTATGCAGCCCTCTCCTAATCTGCACATCTGTTTCGTCAAGTAGGTAAGAAAATTAGCTTACAGCCAGGACTTAGACACATGCAATTTTTAACGGTATTGGCACTAACTCCGGAATTAACTAACACCCAGTTCGTATCCTGATCTCATATTTTGTCCAAAAATAGTTCAAATGGCTCTGAGCACTATGGGACTTAACTTCTAACGTCATCAGTCCCCTAGAACTTAGAGCTACTTAAACCTAACTAATCTAAGGACATCACACACATCCATGCCCGAGGCAGGATTCGAACCTGCGTCCGTAGCGGTCGTACGGTTCCAGACTGTAGCGCCTAGAAGCGCTCGGCCACCCCGGCCCGCCATTTTTCGTGCACTTGGTATCCATGACCATCCTCCAGAACGCGGTTTCCCTTTAGTTGTTGCAGTTATTTCTTACAGTGCATAGATCTCAAGTAGCAGAGTCCTACGAAACCATACGGAAACGATGGCTGTCTTCGAGGGCACTCCGTAACTCACACACCCACTGCTGATGAGCGGCTGTCGGAAGTCAACAGTGGGGAGGCTCTGGTCTGAAAACCCACGGTACAAAACTGCTTGGCCCGAGGTCTCTCGGTACCAGTGCACCTGCAGAAGAGTAGTCTGCTCTTCGGGTGAGATCTGGGAAAACGTCACCGGCCGACGATCGCTACAGCTTCCCCTGTTAATAAGGGAACATTCCCAAGTCTAAACAAACGATCTTGATGAGACTTTTGTTTTGCTCAGTTTCACGTTGAAGGGGTAAAACACAACCCTAAAGGTAATTTCACATATGGGGTTCAGAAGAGTATCTTCACAATGATTCTTCATATAAAAGTTGATACACAATTACCATCCTTGACAACTTTATAATCAACTCTTGCAATAATTTGAAATTTTGCAAATAACCCCACCACCATTAACTACTTTTTAAAAACAAAACCTTTTCTTTCGACGTACACCAAATAACCTTTCAAGCGACATACATCAATTTTCTAAAAAAGTACTTTGTGAAATACAAGTTTTGGAAAATGAGCTGTACACATTGTGCTGTCGGCGTATTCTCAACAACTCTCATTTAAAAATCTAAACATTCGTTATTATTCTAATTACTTATTTTACTTATACTTGTTTTATGGGTGAAACTGATTTTTACGTTTTACATTCATAAATTATTGTATTGTAGTTAACCATTTGACATAGGGTCTTTTGTTAACTGGAAAAGTAAATCACTATTATGATACAAAAGCATTATAATACTGATAGTCCGTAAAGAAATGCTTAAAATATAACGTTATTTTAGACCATACACGTAAAATGAACGAAATTTCTTTGTTTAATACACACCACGGAGAAAATCATAACACAAAATTGATCGGGATTTAATTCAGTAGGATTTCAAAATGTTTCGGGCGATCCTCTAAACATCCGGATTTGTATAGGCATATTTTAGTACATTGCTAATTCTTGTCGGAGAGGAATTATTATCTACCAGTGACTGCAGTTTGATTATATTGTTTATTCAGTGGACCAAGAGGATATGAAGGATGTTCCTTTTAGTAGATACATACAGACGATAACTTTTACACAATGTAAGAAGATGGAGGGCAGTATCAGAAGTCGAAAGGAAGAAGAAAGTCAAGTGTAAAGTGTTGGATAGGCATGATTTTCGTAAGTCAAACCGTATGGCGTTACTGTGAGTCCTATGTAGCTACAAAGTGTAATTACAAACTGTTTCGGGTATCTCCATGTAGGCTATTCCCACTCCGATCAATTGCCACCCGTCTTGTGCTGTACCCTCGATATAGTTTGAAGCTTTCTTTCCTGCCACACGTAAATTTTTTGTTTTGTTTTGTTTACATTTCCCTTGCGATGCGCTTTAATGCACGTATGTAGGTATTCGAGCTAGGAATATGTCAGAAATCTGTTCACTGTACGAGTTGCAAGTAAATAGCACAATGGGCACCAACTGCATCTACTCTTTCATAAAAGAACAATGTACGTTGGAATTGTACCAGACTGTGTACACCGCACTTTTTCAGGGATGTCTTCAGCAGGAACTCAGTTACTGTTGATGAATGTTTAATACATATAACCGTTTATAAGAGGATGCCTCTAACATTCTAAGCGTAAGAAAAGTGATGAACATCGTGAGAAGAACTTTTTTTTATTCAGAGTCGATTAGAAAAACAATCAGTTAGCCGAGCAACAAATTTGGCTCTGCTCTGTTGCTCTGATGGGACTTTTTAAAATAAACTGATTTCTCTGCTATCGTCTGTTCAAATGCTGTCAGAAAAGGCACTCTGCGTAAATGAAAAGCAATTACAGTTTGCTGCGTAAAAAAACATCACCCGCCATTCACGGCCTCATATTTCCCGTGAATAATGCGCTTTGGAATATTAAATATGGCAGTTCACGCACAGACGTCCATAAATTCGAAAAGAATTACATTCCTTTGTTCGTCGCTTGAAATATGGACCATTACGACTAGGTCCTTAAACTATCACGGGAGGTAGGGAGCGCGCCGTTACGGAATTCATTTATGGCTGCAAATCTCGGACGCGGCCTTCTAACAGCAGCATGCTGAATTTGTGAAGCATTTTAATGCACTCGCTTTAGAACTTACCGGTGTGACGTGCTGCGCTACTGCAATTTATGAGCGCTGCTTTTAATGAAATATTATCGCGGAATGGTTTTATTTGACTGTAAATCGTCTCGTATATTATGTAAAATTATGTTTCTTTACACGCAGCGTTTATGCGAAGTAGGAAAAAGCATACAGTGTAATATGAATACTAGCCTTCTACCGAGATAAGAGTCACCTGGTTTAAAACACTGGGCAAGCGAAGTTCACATTCATTTCAAATCATCCAATACGTTTTCGGAACTCTCCCTAAATAAATTTCTTTCCCAAATAATGAAGCATTGTATGGTAGGTCCTGTAAATGTAGTACTGATTGACAATCAAATAAACGCACCAGATACATTCTTCTCTTTTGAAAAATATCAATACCAGTTTTGGGTCCGAAGGCCGTTATCTATTGACTATAAGCCTATAGTCGTCAAAAGCAAAGGCTGAACACCGTTATTCAGCGAGAAAGCTCGAGGCAGCTACATCTCATAATTTTTCCAACAAAAGAACAAGTTTCAAGTCTAATGAAACGAGAGGTGTTCAACAAGCAATGCAACGCATTTTTTTTCATTCGGGATCCAGTATCTCATACGATTCCCCACTCTTCTGGCTACAAAATCTTATTTTTCAAAATTGTTCTGCACGACGGCGTTACGTCATCTTACTTGGAGGACCCGAATACCCTCAAGGTACCGCTCTGCTGGTCTACGTCAGAGCCACACCTAGCTGCATCAATAACCTCATCATAATCTACGTACCGCTTCCGCCGTACGGCATCCTTCACTGGGCCAAAAAGTTAGAAGAGGCGGCACCCGGCTGTAGGGTGCATGTTTACGCTTCTAAGTGATGAACCCATGTTTAATCGTCACAGGCGATGTTCGACAAAGAGTCGTCACAAACTGCCACGTGACTCTCAAGCAGTCCCGCACAGGTGGTCCTTCGTCGCTCTCTATCGTCTGCTATTAGGCGTCGAGGATACCAGTGGACACACAGCTTAGAGTACCCCAAGTGGTGGACGAGTATGTCAGCTCTACCGAAAGAGACGTCCAGTTGTGCTGCGAAGTCTTTGATTGTGATCTGTGGTGTCACCGCCAGACACCACACTTGCTAGGTGGTAGCCTTTAAATCGGCCGCGGTCCGGTAGGATACGTCGGACTCGCGTGCCGCCACTATCAGTGATTTCAGACCGAGCGCCGCCACACGGCAGGTCTAGAGAGACTTCCTAGCACTCGCCCCAGTTGTACAGCCGACTTTGCTAGCGACGGTTCACTGACAAAATACGTTCTCATTTGCCGAGACGATAGTTAGCATAGCCTTCAGCTACGTCATTTGCTACGACCTAGCAAGGCGCCATTATCAGTTGCTATTGAGATTGTGAAGAATGTACAGACAAGAGCTACGTTCAACATTGATGGATTAAAGTTAAGTATTCCACCAAGTACCACGTTTTTTCTGAAGTCTGAATTCCTTGTCCTGTTCCAGACCTCACGCCAGCCTGCGTGAGCTTAAACGCGTGCCTTTCGGCTTCCTCCAAACTCCGTGGGTTGGCTCCTGCCAATCCACAACATGATCCGTAGATCAACTCGAATGAGACTGCCCGCCCGTTCCAACACTGTGTGAGGCCGGCCGCCAAATAGGAAATGGGACAGATTTGCGCGATTTTTTTACTATGATAACAAACACCTCGCCAAATGATCCGGTGCTTCTGTTCATTTTCAGGTCTCCGTAGACATTCTGAAAGTGCCTATCAATAACTGCGATGTTCTGGCTTTCCTCCGAAAGAAATTCAATGACGGATCTCCGCTTGGAACGCTCCTCCGCCACAGACACCATTTTGAAGGCAACGTAAAATACTACAAAGTACCGGAACCTCGTGAAACTATAGGGGCTGAAGCGGAAATATTACTCAATGTCCCACAACAAATTCTGCAATTTTACAGCAGAAATTGGCAGAGAATAAATGTTTTGAATTATTTATTGAACTCTTCACACAAAACTGACCAAGATGGCGCAGTGGTTAGAACATAGGACTCTCATTCTGGAGGAAAACGATTCAAATCAGTATCCTGCTATCAAGACCTAGGTTTTCCGTGATTTCCATAAATGGCTCCAGGCAAATTTCGTACATGTTTCCTTTGGATGGGCACAGCCGATTTCCTCCACCTTGCTTGAAATGTTCCAAGCTTGTGCTCCATCTCTAATGATCTCTATGTGGACGGGACGCTAAACCGGAGTCTTCCTTCTTATTCATTTTCTAATGGTATAAGTGTTTGCCTGTGACGATCTCGAAGTCATCAGGAACTCAGTTTTAATTTTCCTTCCATTCTGATGCTGTTCGCCTCGACCTATTTTGTGAATGAGTAATTTCAGTGTGGAACATCGAAATAGCTCCACTTACGAATTATCCCTCCACACGTACACTGTGTTCTCATTCAGGGAAGAATTGACATAGGAATGTAATTTTTTCTTTTGTGGTGGTAGAATCGTGAAATGACCGGAAAAACTTGTCTATATATATACTGAAATAAATCTGAAACTGAATAAAACTGAATAAATCACGGAATTAATGTCGATAGGTACAAACTGACACACATGATTGGAATGACATGGAGTTTTATTAGAACCAAAAAAGTACAAAAGTTCAAAAAATGTCCAACAGATGGCGCTTCATCTGTTCAGAATAGCAATAATTAGCATAACAAAGTAAGACAAAGCAAAGATGATGTTCCTCACAGGAAATGCTCAATATGTCCCCTATCATTCCTCAACAGTAGCTGTAGTCGAGGAATAATGTTGTGAACAGCACTGTAAAGCATGTCCGGAGTTATGGTGAGGCATTGGCGTCGGATGTTGTCTTTCAGCATCCCTAGAGATGTCGGCCGATCACGATACACTTGCGACTTCAGGTAATCCAAAAGTCAATACTCGCACGGACTGAGGTATGGGGACCTGAGAGGCCAAGCATGACAAATGTGGTGCTGAGCACACGATCATCACCAAACGACGCGCGCAAGAGATCTTTCACGCGTATAGCAATATGGGGTGGAGTGCCATCCTCCATAAACATCGTACGTTCCAGCAGGTGTTTATCAGCCAGACTGGGGATGATGCGATTCTGTAATATATCGGCGTACATCTCACCCGTCATGGTAACAGTTACAAAACCAGAATCACGCATTTCCTCGAAGAAAAAAGGCCCGATAACGGTAGATGTGGTAAATCCAACCCATACCGTGACTTTCTCGTAATGCAATGGAGTTTCCACGACAGTTCTAGGATTTTCGGCATCCAAAATTCTGCAGTTGTGGGCGATGACAGACCCTCGGACCGTGAAATGAGCTTCGTCGGTCCACTACACGTTACTCAACCAATCGTCATCTTCCGCGATCTTTTGAAACGCCCACACCGCAAATGCCCTCCGCTTCACTAAATCGCCAGGTAACAGTTCATGCTGCCGATGGATTTTGTACAGATAGCATCGGAGGGTACGCCTCAGTGCCAACCAAACAGTAGTGTATGGAATGCTGGTGCGAAGTGAGACTGCACGAGCGCTGACTACCCCGTCCATAGACGAACCCGCTACAGTCTCCATTTCTTCCTGAACTGTCTCAGCAGCATTACGCCTTGTACTCGGTCGGACACTACGAGGTCTATCGTCTAAACAACCCGTGGCTTCGAACTTCGAAATCATTCTCGCCACAGCTGCATTGCCACCGGACCTTTACCCGATCGAATCCCTTTCCTATGGCGATAGGATCGTAACGCTGAACTAGCACATTCCCCATTCTGATAATACAGCTTCACTAAAACCTCCAGATGGGGACGTGCCTGAAGCTCCGCCAACGCCTCCTCCTCTGTGATCGTTGGACTAAGGATCACGGCGGTGAGAGTCGGCGGGCGATGCGGGGGATGGGGTTGGCGGGAGGGAGGTGGGGAAGGAGCAGGGGTGAGGGAGGCATTAGGGCCAAAGCGGGTGACAGGGATGTGGGAAAGGAGGTCTGTGTGGAGGGTAGGACTGGGAGAGGAGATGAGCACCGAATCACGCCGAGGAGTGAGGAGGGAGATGGGGGCACCAGGAAAATTCTGGCGAAGGAAGAGGGTGAGGTTACGGGCTTCAAGAAGAGAGGGATCAGGGCAGGAGAGGAGGCAGCGGTAGGAGGAGGTGTTAGAGGAGGTGGAGGGGGGCCAGGGACAGGCGGGGAGACATCCATGGCATCATGGGTGGGGGAAGGGGGACGAGGCGGAGCCTTTTTGGGAGTAGAGGAGGCAGGGGTGCCACTGGGGCGCTTGATGGTGGCGGAGGAGGTGTGGGGGATGGGAGCGATTGGAATGTGGCGGGGAGCGGCAGGTCCCGGTGCTGGAGTTGGCGCCGGAGATGGTGAGGGCGATGGTGAAGGCGATGGTGAAGACGATAACGATGAAGGCGAAGGGGAGAGTTGAGCGTGGGTCGTAGCCCTCTGGGCAACCACCCTAGCGGGGGCCGCTGAAATGGAACGAGCAGAGGGAGGGAGTGGAGGGAATGGATCAGAGGAGGCGTGGGAAGGGGGAGTTGGGGATGGGGCGACAAATAGGGAGGGAGATGGGAGAGTGAGGAGTGGGATGATGGACTGAGGGGGGAGTGATGCGGCACACCACGTGATAGTGGTGGCAGCAGCGGAGGGGGAGTTGTATATGATGGCAGTGGTGGTGGCTGTAGAAGAGGTTCTGGGGGTTGACATTATCATAGGAGGGAAAAAAACACAGGACAAGACAAAGAAGCAAGCGAGAGACGGGCAGGGTGACGAGAGACACAGAGTAGAAAGGGATGGAGAATGACGAAGGACGAAGGAGACTGGGGCGGAAGCCCCACTCTTCTGTCACTGGCAGAGGGGCGACCCAGCTGGCTGGCCGGTGGGGACGCCTCCGCTGCTGCTGCTGCTGGTGGTGGTGGTGGTGGTGGCGGTGGCGGTGGTGGTGGTGGTGGTGGGTGCAGCTAGGACCACTGCTGGCTGCTGGCTGGTGGCTGGTGGCTGCGACCGCTGGTGGCTGCGACCGTTGCTGGCTGCTGGCTGCTGGCGGGGACCAGTGCCGGCGGGGACCACTCTGGGCTGTGGGCCAGGACCGCTGCTGGCTGCTGGCGGGGACTGCTGCTGGCTGCTGGCGGGGACCACTGCTGGCTGCTGGCAAGGACCACTGCTGGCTGGACTGCTGCACGCCGACGGGCTGGCTGGCTGGCTGGCTGGAACCTGCAACACCTATCGCTTCGATTGGTACCGTAATAGCACAATCGAAGGGCGGTATTCAAACGAATTACCGCCGGAGAGTTTCTCTCTCTCATTACAGCTCCTTTTATACACGATTGCCATGTGCAGTCACTGACGTCTTGCTGTCCAGCGCCATCTGTCGGACATTTTGTGAGCTTTGTTATTCTTTCTTGGTTCTAATAAAACCCCATGTTATTCCAAGCAGGTGTGTCAATTTTTACCTCTCTATCTACATTATTCCGTGGTTTATTAAGTTTTCATATTTGTACTGACTTTTTGATCACCCGGTATTTTGGTTGTGTATTAAGTACTTCTGTGTAGCTTCCGTCAACATCCTTAAATAGTCTACAATAACTGACGTAACGCGAATTTCCTGGTAGCGAGAAACGGGCATGCATCAAAATATATTCAAAGCAGATGCAAAATAAGATAATGAGGAATTTTCCAGCAAAAATAAAGACACACACACACACACACACAGAACCGAACTTTTCGTGGTTGGAAGTGGAGGGCTGTGATTTTGGCAACTACCGAGGTTGCGCTAAACGGCATTTATTGAAGAACTAGCTGAGTACCCACCGTTGTTCGGGTACGCATGTATTCTAGTCTTCTGCTAGGCCACCTCCGCTCCCTCTGTCCGCCTACTCCTTGGTGTCATCTCTGTCCACGCCCTGCACGCCTGCCCCTCTCCGTCCATCTCCTCCCGTCCCTCTCTCTGTTGATCTGCACCTCCCACCTTTCTCTGTCGGTCTACTGCTCCGAACTCTGTCCATTTGCTACTTCGGCATTGGCCCGTCTCCTCCTCCCGCCCTCTAATTCCATCTCCTCCTCTTTCTCCATTTCCTCCTTCCCTTCTCTGTGTCCTCCTCCATCCTGTCCATCGCTTACTCTCCTCACTCTCGCTGTCCATATCCCCCTATCATTTTATGTCCTTCTCCGCCTCTCTCTGTCGACCTCCTCTGTATTCACCTCCTCCTTCTCCACGTATGTCTGCCCATCTCCTCCACACCGGCATTCTCTGCGCATTAACACTCCCAACCCAACAGAACGCAGGTGTTTCTTACACCACAGTATTTATTTCCAGATCTTAAATGATATTTGTACCAAATTCGGTTCATATAGTTCCACGGATTTTTTAACCACGAATCTGACATATATTTAATAAATTTCACACGTCTTTGTACACGTACTCTACCTCTATCTCCAACGAATTACGCGCTGTAGTTTTATTTTCACGCTACAAAATGTTTATGACGTCGTATTTCCTGATCTATGTATTGTACAACGACATAATTTTGCAGGTACATCCAGTGATACCGTCTGAGAAACGTATTGTGGACAGAGTTAATAGTAAAGAAGTAATAAATTATAGTGCAATGCATCAAACAGCCGTTTTTCCACGTCTCAGTATTTCACTCCAGATCTCCTGAACCGTGTGTCATATACCGTTATATTTTTGAAGGTGCATTCAGAGACATCGGTGGATACTGTCCACGAACTGTGTTGCGAATAGAGTTAGTAGTAAAGGTATAATAAATTACAACGTCATTTTTCTTGAGGAAGTTTTACTGCGTAAACAGCGAAAATGTAGTAAGTGGTATAACCTTTTTCTTCCGTCATTTTTTGGGGACTGTTAGCGAGAAAGAGCTTCTCAAAGGTTTGAAATTATGCTCAGAATTTGTTTCAAGTCACTGAATGCCCTCATTCTCACTTAATGGATGGAAAATATATAGGTATTCGTTCATTGTGAGCTACACTACTTTTTGACACCCACCCATTTGATAGGTAGGTTCTTACCCCCACCCCGATTGTATTCAATGAGTGATATGTGTACCAGGTTCGGTTGAAATCAGTCCAGTGGTTTAAGAGGAGATGTGGAACATGCATGCATACATGAATACGTACATCCATGTTTATAATGTGCATGAATTCATTTGCGATAATGGTGTTGCAGTCTGCAGTGGAGATTCCGGCTTGGCTGCGACACCATCCGTAAGTAGTCACAGACGCCTTCCTGCGACTGAGACCAGTACAATAACCAGGAACCACTTGGAACGTTAGCAGTCTTAAAGTGCGACACACAACACAACAAGAGTACAGGCTTGGTATCAAAGATATTTTGAAAAGATTTTGCTTTTGTATTTCCATAAACGTAAAATGAACGAATTTGTAGTCTCTAAAAAACTCTCTAAAATAGATTCAGATTTAATAGAAATTATACCACTACTTGAAGGGTTAACTTTAATCATGTAAAAATGTAAAAATAAAAACTCGATTCAAATGATCAGTTTCAGCTCTTAACATATTTAGCTGGTTTCCACTTTAAAAGAGTCAAAAACAAATTAAATTCCAATTGCATTCAATATATTTTTGTCGACGAGAACTACCTCATCATAAAAAACTGTACCATATTTAACAGACAACAACAACAGCAAGGAGGACATCGAAAGTAGACTGGCACAGGCAAAAAGGGCATTCCTGACCGAGAGAAGTGTACTAGTATCAAGCATAATCCGTAATTTTAGGAAGAAATTTCTGAGAATGCCCGTTTCGAGCACAGCATTTTATGGTAGTGAAACACGGAGTGTCGGAAAACCGAAACAGAAAAGAATCGAAGCATTTGATATGTGGTGCTACAGACGAATATTGAAAATTAGATGGACTAGTAAGATGACGAATAAGGAGGTTCTGCGCAGAATCGGAGAGGAAAGGAATATGTGGTAAACGCTCACAAGGAGAATGGATGATAGGACATATGTTAAGACATCATCGAATGATTTCCATGGTACTTGAAGGAGTTGTAGAGGGTAAAAACTGTAGAGGAAGACAGAGACTTGAATGCATCCAGCAAATAATTGAGGACGTAGGCTGCAAATGATACTCAGAGATGAAGAGGTGGACACAGGAGAGTAATTCGTGGCGGGCCGCATCAAACCAGTCAAAAGACTGAAGACTCAAAGATAAACCAAAAAAGAAAGAAAACAAAAGAAACTCACAACACGTTTAACAACTAATGAACCTTTGGTTACCAATCACCACAGGACAGCACAACACAAAACTATGAGTGATCACTGCACTACCTTAGCCGTACAGCGTTACAGTACATGGTCTATACGGTCAAAAGCATAAACCGAGCTAGATATTTCTCGCACACCAGAAGTTGCTTGCACGCCTTAAGATTGGCACATTTTAAAATAGATCGCCTTAAAAGTGCCAAATCTGTATTGATATCATTTATGCTAGATAATTAATCAGTAAAATTAACTTTAAGGTGCATCGTGCACATCGAACTTAGAATGAGCAAGCAGCCCTGATGGGCGCAACAGAATTTCTTATACTACAATTTTAATTAAACGCACACTCAGCAACCAACATCAAAAGGAGACGCCGACTATGCCTTATCACAAATTACCATTGCACCAGTCCTTTATTCACACTAAATGGGGAAAGCATCTAATACGCATCTCGTGTATTTAACCAGGATACACAGCGTCACAGGCAACTCCCCGGTGTTACCTCGCCTGTGGCGCCGCAAGAACAAGACTGACCACGAATTGCGAATACAGTCTTGCATAACCCACACACGTGCATTTCTGACTGTATTCCCTTCTCACCCCAGGAGTATAAAACGTCAGCTGTATGACACTTGTAGCAATGAGGGGGAGAGAGGGAGGGAATTAACGACCAACGGTTTGCTGTTACCCTCAAGTTAGACAAACATAACGCCAGCAACACCGTGCGACAACGCTGGATCAACTGACGTGGGCGGCTTCCGTGTTCCGTGCCTGTTATGTGGTGCACAAAAGCCACCCACGAAGTCCGTTGTTAATTTGTATAGTCTGCCGTCTAGGTGCTTCCACACAATTCCAGTCCTAGTTGCTACTCACGCAATATCACCTCTTTCACTGTAAGATATTTTCTCTAATCAACAGTGAACACTTGCCAAAAGAACGAAACCTAGGAGGTTGCGGTAACAGTAACGCTAAAAAAATGCAGACCAACCTCAGTTTCACCGACCATAGCGCGTCTACAGAAAACTACCACCAACTACAGCGACGACGCTGAACTAAAACAGTACCGGTTACGACACAAAACCAATCAGCTCAACGTAAATGAACGGTCTTCGTTCAAAAACTTGGTTTTTTCTTTTCCATATCAAACTGATAATTCATGCGGCGACCAAGATGGAGGAACTGCAGCTCAATGATGCGTCCACCGACACCAACACCTTGCCCTGCTATGCCGAGCCACACGACACAGCTTCCACTTGCACCAAATCAGCGGGCCGACCAAGAGCTCCTTGCTTCATCCGTACACCGTGTGTGTTCTCCAGAGATGGCGCTCCCCTAACAGTCTAGAAGCTAGCTGCCAGTCAGCGTACCCAAAGTACGGCAGACACCACGCAGGCGCGCGAATTCAAATTGCCCGACGACGGACTCCTGAAGTAACTGCGCAAGGTACATGCGAGGGCACCCAACCTCTCCCATACCCATAGGGAAGCCGCGCTTCTCGGGTAGTTGTATGTGGTACATTCAAGACCGTATTACCCCTACTGATCTAGGCCGATTACGTGGGGTTGGCGGGAAATCCCTCCTCTCCCATCTCTTCTTTCTGGGCCTATGGGAATGCATTAAAATGGGGGGAAAACCATCTTGCTCCTCTTCGTCCTTCTTTTATTACGAGAGCGATTGCATCGTCTGTTCACCATAGTGAGAAGGTCAGGTTAGTCGTAAATTACAAAAGTAAATTAGTTTCTGAATTATTAACAATTATATTGTACTACAGTTCTCTGTAGAGCAATCGCATGAGCCTAGTCATTTGCACTCTGTAATTTGCGGTGTCGGCCGCACTTTCAAATACGAGGCGCGCCAGTTATGCAGCCGCCACCGCGAAACGAGCTACCTATCACGTATAATTACGCCGCCACCAATCAGCTGCCAGCAACCCCTCTCCGGAGCTCCAGCGGTGGGTGTTCTTAAATTCGAACATTCATGCAAATAGCCCATTTTGTGCGTTTGCGAAATGATTAAAATTTAACGATTTTCGTAGTGGTCAGGGCTCGTGATCTGCTGAACAGACATTGTTTTGATGAGTGACAGATTTATAAACGTTTTGTGTGTGCATGTATTTCTATATCGAAACTGACGCTGCAACTTCAGCAACAAAGTCATGTATTATTTTTTCTATCAGATGTTAGATGTAGAATAAGTTAATATCTGAATTCTCTGTTCATGAACACCATCTGTTCTTCTCTCTTGTATCCACTAAAGAATCACACAGAGTGCAAAGGAAGACATAACGTAGTTAAAAGATCAGACTTTTTTTTTTTTTAACAGTAACACCGAGGTCATAAATTAACTTATGGTTTGTTGACTATAATTTTCTTTTAGCAATAATTTTTTGTTAACATTATTGTTTATTTACTAACAATAATTCTTACAACTCTTTTATTAAATTTGTGCTTTATTCACAATAATTTTCAAAACTATTTTATTAAAAGTAGGCCGGTTTCTCTGCTCCGAAAGTGCACTTTCAAGACTCGATTCTAACATGCGAGCATATAATTATGACTGATGACACTAACATATATTTTCTACACAACATTCCTTCAGCGTGAAGTTTAACCGGATGCCGGCTTTTTAAAACGTGTCGCTACTTCAGCTTGCTCCTTCGTATCATGTGAGCAGTAGTCACTCTCTCCCAAACAGAGTAGTTCGTACCTCTCAGATATCTGCACCTGCCATGTCCAACCATGACGTAATTCTTGTGACGTACTCGCTAGAGAGGTCCACAAGGAAACCGCAACTGATTACGTACCGAGACGTCAAACGCATTAATTTATTTGAACTTGCAACTGAGGCACAAGAAAGAATTTTTAGGGACATCTTCTATTCCATTTTCGGACATGAACGGAAAACGCGAAGAGAGGCAAGGTTTGTGTTCAACTTTCCGTCAAAAAGATGCAATAAGTCCCGGATAAGGCAATGGTGGTGAATGAGATGGGCCTAGTCGTTTTCAGGGCAAGCGTCGTGGCGTCCACCTCAGTCTATGTAGGGAAGTTACGAAAAACGTCTGGACTCACTCCTTAATGCATAACCAATATCTCAAGTACTGCTAATAATTCAAACTCTCTCCCCGTTTGCAAATATTCACGGTAGTCTCACTGGTCGCCAGCAGCTTACGGAATTGTAAGGTTTCGGGTCGCTTATGTCTTTCAGTTCGTACTGGATCCACTGTCGTCTTTCCCGCAAAATTTTCTTCGCCGATGATGTTTGTAAGTGGAAGAACTCCGTTGTAAATTCTGCGGATTGTGTAAACATGCTCTAAAGCTTACCTTGGCTTACCTACGTATGTATTTGAGTACCTGTAAGGTGCTTTAGTGTTAGGCAACATGCGTCATCAATACGGGACATATTGTTGTAGCCTGGGGTCATAGCAGAAATGCGATGTACAAAATGCCGTCGAACCGAAACAGTTCTTACGCATGTCGCGAGGTACATTCAAGACACTTCGAGTCGGTAACAGTTAGTACCGACAGCAACCGCAATAAAAAACCTATTAATCAAAGAACAACGCCGTTCGTCATTCAGACGTCTCACAATGAAATGGCCATGAGACTATACGGTTATGGGAGGTATTCCTTAGAATGCAGTCTTATTAAATCGTCCAAAAAGTTACACCACAAAGTACAGTTCATTGCTTTCATTTCCAAGGAGTTAGTTTCTTACTCAAAGACAAGTCGGGTTATGAGGAAAACAACCTGTAATATGGGGAGTGAAGCGACAAATGAAAATTTGTTCCAAGGCTGAGATTCGAACCAGCTTCTGCTCACTAGGCAGATGCACTGGCCAGTACGCAACCCTGACACAGTAGTTTTCCACAACTGCACAAACTACCCTGTCCCCCTTCCTCTATCCAAATTCCCATTCACGCCTCAGCCTACTTAGTATTCTCCTAAACTAGAACAGCATTGCAGAAGCTCTCAATCTGTATTTGAATAGCATCTCACCATCGAACGATACGGTGGATCCTGCCTGAAACCCAGGCACAGTGTGTTAATGAAATGAAACGATATGTTTCAAAGAATGGCTCTGAGCACTATGGGACTTAACTTCTAAGGTCATCAGTCCCCTAGAATTTAGAACTACTTAAACCTAAATAACCTATCTATGCCCGAGGCAGGATTCGAACCTGCGACCGTAGCGGTCGCGCGGTTCCAGACTGTAGCGCCTAGAACCGCTCGGCCACTCCGGCCGGCAGATATGTTTCCAGAGCCCTTTTCAAGTCTCATTCATTTATTTGGGTGAGTGAGGGAGGCGTGCTCTCATAGTTTGTGCAGTTGTGCAAAGCCATTCTGCCATGGTGACGTGGCGTTAGTGTATCTGCCTCGTGAGCGGGAGACCAGGTTTCGAATCCTGGCCTTGGTGCAAATTTTCATTCGTCGCTTCATTCTGCGTATACACACACAGAAGTTTGGAACCTTTAAAGGTTTTTGGGGCCATACAGTTTCATTTGACTAAAGCCGCCAATAAGCTCACTGATTTGAAAATGAAATGCTGTGGACATGTATAACGGCCATAAAAGCGTAAGACGAGGATGATATCTATCCTAGCGGTACGTAGCGGGTGACAATGGTGCAGACAAAGCTCCTCCCCTTTGCCGAACAATAACCGGCGACAATAGGAATATGTCTGCCACCGCTGACAAATAGCTCCCTCCGTCATTAATTGTAGCAGCGCTACCAGTGTGAGTTTCGTAGTCTTGATTCATAGCATAATGGCCAATCCGATGACCGATATATCACAGACCACTATAGACAATTAATCTTCCCGAAAGCGGCAATCACGAGTGTAACGCCGCATACTCCGTTACGAAACGGGAAGCACACAGAAGAGTTATTTGGTGCTCTACTGTTGTGCGTCAGAGAAAATATACTGCATCTCCAAATAATAACAACATCTATTTCTCTGTTCCATTTAAATTTGTGGAAGGGAGGTGGGATAGTGGAATCTTTAGTGCGGAGATTTCCTCAGCACAAAGTATTGAATACAAGCTCAGTAACTAAAAAGCTTAAAAATACTTTTAGATTATGCTTCCTAGATCGACTTGTACTCTGCAGACTAACGTACAGTTTATCGCAAAGTGTACGGACTTTACTAGATCCATTTCCTCTTCTTGATATTACCATTACGCACGACAACCGAGAAGAATGACCGGGCTACCTATAAGTACACATCAAACATTCGTAAATTTTACCGCTCCGCGATGTGGAGATGTATGTGTTGTAGGAATAAACAAGTTTCTCCACTCGTATTGAATCTCGTACTATCGAAATCTTGATAGTGTTCTGTGTTATGAGCAGCACCTACAGCGTGGCGCATCCATCCAGAGTTCGATGAGCACCTCTATGATTGTCTCACGCTTACTGAACGGTGTGATTTGTGAGTCCATTAGTTAAACATTCATGAGTTAATCAATGTAACGGGCAGTTTCAGTTGAAGAAATGTGCAATTTTTGGTGGGACATCGTGGAATATTCCCGCTTCAGTCTCTATAGTTCCTGATATTGTTGGCGGCACAATAAGTGGGGTCTGTAACGGAGGTGTGTTCCAAGTAGAGAGCTGTCATTGAAATCCTTTTAGCGGAAAATCGGAGCATCGCAGATATTCATAGGCGCTTGCAGAATGTCTGCAGACACCTGGCAGAGAACAAAAGCACGTGAGCCTGTCAACATCGCAAAAAGGTCGCACAAGCCTTTCCGATCTCTCGTGTGCCAGTCAGTCGCACAAAGCTCCTTCAAATGGTGCACACCTCGAAGTCTCTATTGGTTGTGCTGACACAACTGACCACCAGTCGGGGTAATCAAAGTTGTGTGTCCGTTGCGTTTCTCGTCGTCTGACAGAAGACAATAAAGAGCAACGAAGGACTATCTGAGTGGAATTGCTTGTACGTAACAAGGGTGGCCGTGACGGTATTTTGTCGAACATCGTTACAGGACATGAAACATGGGTTCATGACTTCGAACTGGAAACAAAACGGCAGTCCATGGAGAGGTGCTACTCCACTTCTCCTCCGAAGAAAAAGTTCTAAGGCAAACACTCAGCCGATAAAGTCATGGAGACTGTCTTCTAGGACTCTGAAGCGGTTGTTCTGTTTGATTTCCTTCCTCACGCTGAACTCTGAAGTGTACAGTGATAGCGCAGGAAATTGAAGAAACGACTTCAGTGTGTTTCTTTCCACAAAAATGCAAACCAACTTCTGCTTCACGTCAACTCAACTCTGTGCACACGAGAGGAGCTCGCAAAACTTCGATGGATTGTTCTCCTCATCCACACTAAAGCCTTGATCTTGAGCCTTCCGACTTCTACCCGCTTGGCCCAATGAAGACTGAATTCCACAGAAAGCAGCACGTGGATGGTTCGACCAGTAGGGGGCAACAATGCGGCTATACAGGCCCTCCCAGTAAAGCAGCGTAAGGCAGTGGCATTGAACGGAGACTGTGTTGTTAAATAGGGTTTTGTAGGCAAAAGAGTGGGGGATAATATTCTGTACTAGGATCCTGAATAAAAACAAAGTGCTTTAAGAAAAAAAATGTGTTGTGTAACTTACTGAATGACCCTTGCAACACAGTTACTCAGAATAAATTTTTTTGTAACCAGACGGATACTTCACGCTCGACCTGTGTTACAACTACTAAAGTCTACGCAATTCAGTGTTCCCTCAAAACTGCTCAGTGACGTCGTGAACTTTGGTTTTACATTATAGTTTTCACTGGCACACTGATGAGTCCTCTGTTTTTTAGGTCATCAATCTTCTGTCTGGTTAGTTGTGTCCGGCCACGATGAGGTAACGAAAAGAAGGTCACAGAAAGACACCACCAGAAATGTCTTTCGTGATTACCACATTATGGTGACTACTGAGACGTGTGAAAATCGTAGATGCAGACCACTGCCTCCGAGATTGAGACGTTGAACACTTCCAATGCCAGATCCTTCGATGACGGTGCCAGAATGCAAATTTCTGATACCAATCTACAGAGGGGCCGAACAGGGACACCTCTGCATGAAGTGAGGACGACTACAACCTGTGAAGCGTCTTCGATGCTTTAAGTGTTCAACGACATATTCACAGTGTATAAAAGCCATCGTTCTTCCGCACCAGACTCGGCTGTTGCTCATTCAGCTGTGAGTTGGATTCTAGCTGACGTCTGTCCAGACAGCTCAGAAGTAGCACGCCCAAGTGAAGATGTTAGCGGCCCTGGCGCATTGGCGGGTTGCTGGCGAGCAAAGATGATTCATTGTCAGCACGAAGAGATCTTGCTCTGCTTAATGCAGCGCTCTCGCTCCCAGTCTACCGTCTGGTATTTTTCTGCTACTGGACGCCCTGTTGGCTTCCGCGCTGAAGCACATTGCTGGTATCACCTTGTGATGTGGTGCTGTCTGGAGACAGTCAGTTCTATCAGTAGATGGTAAGCGTTTAGCAGCACGAATTTCACCAGGCCAGTAAATCAGCTAGTTCATGGATTGTGCTGGAGCATAGATTCACTACATCATGGTATCGACTGCTATTACTTTGAACGTCATTGATCGCAATGACCAACTCTTGATGAGGGCCGGAACGCTGAAGTATTTCGAAGGTGCTAGCGTGAAGCTATGACGCAAGACATAGTGTCCTGATTATTCTGCTCCACACTGATCAGCCACCTGCCTAATAGCCGGTATGTCCACCTTTGGCATAGATAACAGTGGCGGCGCTTCGTAGCAGGCAAACAATGAGGCCTTGGTAAGTCGCTCGAGGGAACTGGGACCACACCTGCACACACAAGTTACCTAATTCCCGTAAATTGCGGGGAGGAGGAGGACGAGCTCTGACGTCACGTTCAGTCAAGTTCCAGATGTGTTCCATTGGGTTCAGATATGACGAGTTGGGGGGACGAGCACATCAACTGAAATTCGGCACCGTGTTCCTCGAACCACTCCATCACATTCCTGGCTTGATGACTTGTCGCATTATCTTGCTGAAAAATGCCACTATCGCCGGGAAAAATAATCGTCATGGAGGGGTGTACGTGATCTGCAATCCCCACTGGACGCATGGACACCCACGTGAATGTTCCCCGGAGCTTAATGGAGCCGCCTCCAGCTTGTATCTGTCCCGAAATACAGGTGTCAAGGAGCTGTTCCACTGGAAGACGACGGATCCGCGCCCCCCCCCTTCCCTCCCCCCACCGCCCCCCCCCCCCCACCCGCCGTCGGCATGATGAAGAAGTCGGGATCCAACAGGCCGTGCAACGCTCTGCCACTGCGCCAACGTTCAGTAGCGATGTTGATTTCAGTCGTAGTTGCCGATGCGTGGTGTTAACATTGACACACACATGAGGCGTCGGCTGCGGAGGCCCATCGTTAGGAGAGTTCAGCACATTGTGTGCTCAGACACACTTGTACTCAGCGCACCATTAAATTCTGGTGTTAGTTCCGCCACAGCTCACGACCTGTCCTCTTTTACCAGTCTACACAGCCCACGACGTCCGACATCTGTAATGATGGGTGGCCACCCGACCCCCAGACGTCTCGACGTGGTTTCACCACGGTTCGCCATGGGTTAAAGACACCCACCACAGAACTCCTCGAACAACCGACAACTTGTGCAGTTTCCGAAATGCTCGAGCCGAGTCTCCATGCCATCACAATCTGGTTTTGGTCACACACATAGATCGGGCGCATTCCCCATTTGAAGCACGGACTGCATGCTCGGTGATAGTACACGCACCGCGTCATTCCGCATCATTCCTCCTATCACATGGACGGGTTTATATTGGTAGTATGTCGGTGATCATGATGTTTTGCCTGACGAATATATTCTCTTAACAGGCTGTTGACTCCTGTTTCAGTTCCTTTCTGCGTCCTCTAGCGTACGAAATTGAGTTTATTGCATCATTCCTCATGAGCCAACGAATCAGCTTGCGTCACTTCCTTTGGTTTTTTGTCACAGGTTTCTTTCGGTTGAAAGGTCTCAAGTCGTAATGTGTCGAGGATCTGACCCACATGCCACATACCAGCTCGTTTCGTAATACCAGCTCTGTCTCTGGTATGACTTGATTTTATGTTAAATGTATTCTCAGGTGCAAATACGAACAACTATCAGATGTATAAGGGAATGACGACAATGAACGTTCGTTGCTAGACCCGGTCCCGAACCCGGATTTCCCACATTCGCGAGTGTTCGCCTTAACCGCCTAGCCTACCCGTGTACGTCACGGCCAAACCAAAACTTCGATATGTCGTCCTTCCTGTGTCAAATCTACATTGTCGTCATTCCATTACGCAGGTAGTGGTAGCTCGTGTTCGCAACTGCGAATACATTTAACGTATTCCGTAACAGCAGTGTCTGTTCCTTTGGACCTTCAGGTACGTCTGAAGGAACAGTGCATTGTTCTTCTTAGCAACTAAGGCACTGCCGTGTCGTATGACTTGATTTTGGCTGTACAGCGTTAATGCGTTTCAATAACCATTTCTGACCACCCACTACTCGCAGCCATAACGCTGCCATTGATGGAGTTTTAGATCAGTTAGAGCATGACTGTCTAGTTTGCGGCAGTAGTAACAGTCTGGAGAGAGATAAGATCCTCCTATGTACAGGATCCATGTAGTGTTAATTCTTATCTCCATAAGAGATACAGGAATCCTGTTCCGTCAGCTTGCTTCCACCTCGTCTTATCCGCGGTTAGCACGTCTACTATCTGGACAGGACCAGAGACCATTTGAGGGTTCATAGTAATCTGGTCGAGGAACATAATTTTTTTCAGTATCATTTTAATGTTCTTGAAGCAAGTACTCATTTCGGTAGTAGGGCACGAGTCTGTAGTCTCATACTTCAAATTTAAAATGCTTGACTTGGTTATGAGAGTCTGTACCTGTAGCTTTACACTGTACGAGTGAGAGTGTTGGCTGGAGATTGGACAGTGTGGAGGGATGAAGAGATCGCAGTCACGTAGTGAAACTCTTGGTCAAATCACAAGAGAAAAAGGAAGTCAGGGAACATTGGCGTTTAACATTGTGTCGACGACGATGTCATTAGAGACGCAGCACATGTTCGTATTGAGGAAGGACGGGCTTGGAAACTAACTGCCTTCGTTTCAAAGGAACCATCCCGGCATACAACTTGACGATAGTGTGAAACTACGGCCAAACATCTTTGTCGATGGCTAGACGGGCATTTGACCCTTCGTCCTCCAGAGTGCAAAGTGTCTTGTCTCACTGCTGCGTCACATCTCTCGGTGGACAAGGCAGAACCTGTGATGGTGATGCTGTCAATGGTTGGCACTTCACTAAAATCGAAACTAAAAACCACTGTAATTGCATGAATTTATATGAATGTGAACTGTGTTATTCTTCTATTCTCTAAGCCTAAAATTGGATTTAGGCTTCTCCATGCCACGTCATTCAATAAGACAAATCACTTATGTCGTGGGTGCTAAACCCATCATAAACTGCTACATTACAACAGCAGTTTAGTACAAAATGAAGTACATATCGTACATATTGCAAGTAACATCGGATCTTGCAACGTAAAAAAAACAGAAGAATGACGACGGTGAATTATTATCATTATAATATGTGTTTTATAAAGTGCCCTGCCCACCTTGCAGATATGCCAGGTCCAATCAACATTTCTGTGTCTGAGGGTATGTCTTTTCACTTTCTTAACATTACTGAGTTTGATACCCTTACAGGAAGAACGTAAATTCAGGAACTGTCAGTATAACAGTTGTAAGTTGTCGTAGCTGTGTTGAGAATGTACCTGAGCTCCAAGCGCTAGTTCAACTTAGAACTACTTAAACCTAACTAACCTAAGGACTAAGGACATCACACACATCCATTACCGAAGCAGGATTCGAACCTGCGACCGTAGGGGTCGCGCGGTTCCAGACTGAAGCGCCTAGAACCGCTCGGGCACATCCGCCGGCTCCAAGCGCTAGTAAAAAGCACTGATGCTCAAATCGTTGTAGGCACTGAAAGATGACTAAATCCATAAATAATTTCAGCCGAGATTTTTGCGAAAGGATACGCTGAACATAATTGGCGCTGGCGAATTTCTTGCTGTTAGAAGTAGTTTACATTGTAGCGAAATTGAATTAGATAGTTCCTGTGAGTTAGTATGGGCAGAGGTCATTCTTGGCAACCGGAATAAAATAATAATTGGATCTTTTTACTGATCTCCCAATTCAGATGATACAGTTGCTGAAAGGTTGAAAGAAAGCGAGCTTGATTTCAAACACTACCCGAACATACAATTATAGTTGGTGGCGACTTTAATTTACCCTCGATATGTTCGCGAAAATATATGTTTAATTCCGGAAGTACGCAAAAAACATCATCCGACATTCTGCTAAACGCATTCTCTGAAAATTATTTGGAGCAGTTAGTTCATGAGCCCACGCGAATAATAAACGTTTGTGAAAAGACACACCTCTTAGCAACAAATAATCCTGAGCTAATAAGAGAATCAAAGAGGATACAGCGGCTAGTATCACAGGGCTGTCGTAGCAAGACTGAATATTATAACCCCCAAATTCTCCAAAAATAAAGGAAAAATAAACCTATTAAAAAAACTCACTTGAAGCCGTCCTGAGAGACAATCTCCACTACTTCGAAATTGATAATGTAAGTGTGGATATGTGGCTTGAATTCAAAGAAATTATATCGGCAGCAATTGAGAGATTTGCACACAAAACGAGTCAGAACACTGTTGCAGAAACGACGAAATAAACATGCCAAATATAAACGGACACAAAATCTCAAAGATTGGCGATCTCTTACAGAAGCTCAAAATTTAGCGCGGACTTCAATGCTAGATGTTTATAATAGCTTCCCCAACGAAACCTGGCAGAAAATCCAAAGCGATTCTGGTCGCATGTGAAGTATGCGAGCGGCAAGACACAATTAGTGCCTTCTCTGGGCTGTAGCAATGGAGATACTATCGAAGACGATGCTGCCAAAGCATAGTTAGTAAACATAGCCTTCCGAAACACCTTCACCAAAGAATACGATGTAAATACTCCAGAATTCGAATCAAGAACAGTTACCAACATGAGTAACGTTAAAGTAGATATCATCGGAGTAGTGAAGTAACCTAAATGACTAAGCAAAAGCAAGTCTTCCGCTCCATATTGTATACCACTTAGGTTCCTTTCAGTGTATGCTGATACAATAGCCCCATACTTAACAATCATATACAACCATTCGCTCGACGAAAGATTTGTAACCAAAAACTGGAAAGTTGCACAGATCACACTAACATTAAAGAAAATTAGCAGGAGTAATCCACTAAATTACAGGCTCATATCATTAACGACGATATGTAGCAGTATTTTGGAACATATATTTTGTTCGAGCATTATTAATTATCTCGAAAAAAACTGTCTGTTGACACACAGTCAAAACGGATTTAGAAAACATCGTTCTTCCGAAATACAAATAGCTCTTTACTCGCACGAAGTGTTGAGTGCTACTAACAAGGAATTTGAAACTGATTCCGTATTTCTAGATTTCCAGAAGGCTTTTGACACTGTACCACACAAGGGCGTGTAATGAAATTGCTTCTTTATGGAATATCCTATCAGTTATGCGACTGTCTTCGTGATTTCTTGCCAGAGTGGTCACAGTTCGTAGTAATTGACAGGAAGTCATCGAGTAAAACAGAAGTGATTACTGGCGTTCCCCGAGGTAGTGTTATAGGCCCTTTGCTGTTCCTTATCTATATAAACGATTTGGTAGACAATCTGAGCAGCCGTCTTATGTTGTTTGCAGATGACGCTGTCGTTTATCGAGCAGTAAGGTTATCTGAAGATCGAAAAAATTGCGTAACGATTTAGAAAAGATGTCTGTATAGTGCGAAAATTGGCAATTGACCTTAAATAAGGAAAAGTGTGAGGTCGTCCACATGACTGCGGAAAGGAGTACGTTAAACTTCGGTTGCACGATGTTGTTGATGTTGTGGTCTTCAGTGCAGAGAATGGTTTGATGCAGCTCTCCAACTACTCTATCCAGTGCAAGCTTCTTCATCTCCAAGAAACTACTGCAAACTGCGTCCTTCTGAATCAGCTTTGTGTATTCATCTCTTGGTCTGACTGTACGACTTTTCCCCTCCACACATCCCTCCAATACTAAACTGGTGGTCCCTTGATGTCTCAGAGCATGTCCTACAAACCGATCCCTTCTTCTAGTCAAGTTGTGCTACAAATTTTTCTTCTCCCCAATTCTGTTCAGTACTTTTTCGTTAGTTAAGTGATCTATCCATCTAACATTCAGCATTCTTCTGTATCATCACATTTCGATAGCTTCTACTCTCTTCTCGTCAAAACTAGTTATCGTCCATGTATGCTACACCCCATACAAATAATTTCAGAAATGACTTCCTGACATTTAAGTCTATACTCGATGTTAACAAATTTCTCATCTTCAGAAGCGCTTTCCTTGCCATTGCAAGTCTACATTTTTTATTCTCTCTACATCGACCAAATAGCAAAACTCATGTACTACTTTAAGTGTCCTCCTTTCAAGATACTGTCCATTCCGTTCAGCTGCTCTTCCAGGTTCCTTGACGTCTCTGACAGAATTACAATGTCATCGGCGAACCTCAAAGCTTTTATTTCTTCTCCATGGATTTTAATTCCTACATGAAATTTTTTTCTTTTGTTTCCTTTACTGCTTCTTCAGCATACATACTGAATAACATCGGGGATAGGCTACAACCCTGTCTCACTTCCCTCCAAACCACTGCTTCCCTTTCATGCCCCTCGACTCTGGTTTCTGTACAAATTGTAAATAGCATTTCACTCCCTGTATTTGACCACTGCCACATTCAGAATTTGAAAGAGAGTATTCCAGTCAACATTGTCAAAAGCCTTCTCTAAGTCTACAAATGCTAGAAACGTAGGTTTGCCTTTTCTTAATCTATCTTTTAAGATAAGTCGTAAGGTCAGTATTGCTTCACGTGTTCCTACATTTCTACGGAATCGAAACTGATCCTCCCGGAGGATTGCCTCTAAAGAATTCGTGTCAGTATTTTGCAGCCCTGACTTATTGAACTGATAGTTCGGTAATTTTCACACCTGTCAACACCTCCTTTTTTGGAACTGGAATTATTACATTCTTCTTGAAGTCTGAGGGTATTTCGCCTGTCTCATACATCTTGCTTACCAGATGGTAGGGTTTTGTCAGAGCCGGTTCTCCCAAGGCTAACAGTAGTTCTAATGAAATGTTATCTACTCCCGAAGCCCTGTTTGGACTTCGGTCTTTCAGTGCTCTGTCAAATTCTTCACGCAGTATCATATATCCCATTTCATCTTCATCTACTTGCTCTTCCATCTCCACATTATTGCCCTCCGAATGGAGGACTACTTTACCTCCGGAATATTTTACCGAAGAGGACGCCTTCATCATTTAACCATACAGTAAAGCTGCATGCCGTCGGCAAAAATTATTGCTGTAGTTTCCTATTGCTTTCAGCCGTTTGCAGTACCAGCACAGCAAAGCTGTTTTGGTTAATGTTACAAGGCCAGATCATTCAATCATCCAGACCGTTGTCCCTACAACTACTGCAAACGCTGCCCCTCTTCAGGAACCACAAGTTTGTCTGGCCTCTCAACAGATACCCCTCCGTGGTGGCATGCAAGTGTCCCCACCAGTTTCAAGGTCCATGTTTCACGGAGAGGGGGGGGGGGGGAAGAGGGGGACAGTTTCACGATAAATCAGTCAAATCTAAAGGCCGTAAACTCAGCCGAATACCTAGGAATTACAGGAACAACTTAAATTGGAAAGGGAAGATAGAAAATGTTGTAGAGAAGGCTAATAAAAAACTATGTTTTATTGACAGGACACTTATAAAACGTAACTTGTCTACTAATGAGACTGCCTACACTACTCTTGTCTGTCCTATTTTAGAATACTACTGCGTGGTGTGGAATGCTTAGCAGATAGGATTGACAGAGTACATCGAAAAAGTTCAAAGAAGGGCAGCACGTTTTGTATTATCGCGAAATAGGGGAGAGAGTGTCACTGAAATGACACAGGCTTTGTGGTGCACATCGTTAAAACAAAGGCGTCTTTTGTTGCAGCGGAATCGTCTCACGAAATTTCAATCACCATCTTTCTCCTCGGAATGTGAAAATATTTTGTTAACGCTGACCTATATAAGGAGAAATGATCGCCATAATAAAGTAAGGGAAATCAGAGCTCGCGTGGTAAGACACAAGTGTTCGCTTTTTGCTTGCTATACGAGATTAGAGTAATAGAGAATTGTGAAGGTGGTACGGTGAACCCTCTGTGAGGTACTTAAATGTGATTTGCAGAGTATCCATGTAGGTGTAGATGTAGATGTACCTCAAGTCTTCTAAATTTGTCTCCTATATCTCGTCACGCAAAATATCAAAACGTAGGATGCTCTTTACTTTTTATTCGTTAACGTTTAGCCGTAACCAAGACACGAAAGTAAGAACCTGATTATGACCATTCATTGAGGCCAGGTTCTCATTCAAATGAGCAAAAAATAGGCAAAGTTTTGAAATTTTTCTGAGACAACGAAAAGAAATGCAAAGAATCTGTTTGGGGATTATAACTGACCAAGCTTTATTTTAGATTTTCAATACAAAAATACCAAAATGGCGGCCGTAATTATGTCTTGATCAAGAGCCTGCGAGACTAAAGTACGCAGACTCCGTTCAGTGTAGACCGTCATGAGTTATCTGAAATAAGAAATGGATAACATCAGTCGACGTTACACATAATTTATGGGAGCTTATACCTAATAATAATAATCTTAAGTTTAATGATTTGGTGCTCTCTCGAACTCTTAGATTTTTGTTTTCTTTTTCACCATTTACGGCTTTATAAAAAATAGTTGATATTAACAAATTTCGTGTATTATACATTCAAGTTCCCAAGAAAAGTGTTTACTTTTCGGGGGTCAAACGTAGAGGTTAATAGATGGAACCGTTTCTATTTTATGTTGTACGAACTTTTGAAAAATCTTTTCTCAAGAAAAACCGTTTAAAAATGGTTCAAATGGCTCTGAGCACTATGGGACTTAATTGCTAAAGTCATCAGTCCCCTAGAACGTAGAACTACTTAAACCTAACTAACCTAAGGACATCACACACATCCATAAAACCGTTTAAAGTAAGGGTAAACATTTATAAGTATTATCAGTAAGATTCACATAAAAACTACAAGTTATTACATATTTTTGATGTCACTGAACACAAATCTGAAGTTAGATTTTCAAAATTCAAAGTGACTAACCCAATATGGTGGACCAAAATTTATGTTTTGACCAATTTTGACCAAAATTTAACCAAAACAAAGTGTTTCCGCCACTTACGAGGGCCTGCAATTCCAGAACCGTATAACCAACCCTTCTAACTCGAATTGTTCCTGGATAGGAATTACCTCGTTCTTCTTTGTGAGAAAAGCCGCTCTGGCCGAGCTGGATATGCAGTTTTCGGCATCCTGCACACATAGTTCGTTAGCTTTTTCGGCGAATATGTTTGCATGCGTACGGCGGTATACATCATTTTTTTGAACGTGCGCCACGGCACGACAGGTTTTCTAGCGAAGCCGGGTGTCTCCGGCTGAGAGCGACCCACGACGGTCGTCACACTGCTTCAAACAATGGGCTGTAGAAACTTTTGTAACGCACTGATTGAACAACCTTCTAGTTCCAACAGTCTAGGTGCATAGACCTTTGAAAAAATGGAATTTTCGACCATTTTGAATAAGAATCTGGCCTTAAATCAAATTCCGATAGAAGACTATGCCCAGAGAACCGCAACAGGACATATTCTAATGATTCACAGTATTACAAAATGAGCAAACCTTCCCACAACCGCTCACCAAGGCACCGTTTTACATGACAATGATCTTCGGTAACTCGTTGCTTTATACCTTGCAAAGCGCGCGTTGCACTTGTTCATACCCGATTTAAGACTTCCAGTGAGTTTTTACAAACGTTTTCCGAGGCACTGTTAACTGCGACGAATAATTAGCGGCATTGTACAGGGTGATTCAAAAAGAATACCACAACTTTAAAAATGTGTATTTAATGAAAGAAACATAATATAATCTTCTGTTATACATCATTACAAAGAGTATTTAAAAAGGTTTTTTTTCACTCAAAAACAAGTTCAGAGATGTTCAATATGGCCCCCTCCAGACACACGAGCAATATCAACCCGATACTCCAACTCGTTCCACACACTCTGTAGCATATCAGGCGTGACAGTTTGGATAGCTGCTGTTATTTCTCGTTTCAAATCATCAATGGTGGCTGGGAGAGGTGGCCGAAACACCATATCCTTAACATACCCCCATAAGAAAAAATCGCAGGGGGTAAGATCAGGGCTTCTTGGAGGCCAGTGATGACGTGCTCTGTCACGGGCTGCCTGGCGGCCGATCCATCGCCTCGGGTAGTTGACATTCAGGTAGTTACGGACAGATAAGTGCCAATGTGGTGGCGCTCCATCCTGCTGAAATATGAATTGTTGTGCTTCTTGTTCGAGCTGAGGGAACAGCCAATTCTCTAACATCTCCAGATACTGTAGTCCAGTTACAGTAGCACCTTCGAAGAAAAAGGGACCAAAAACTTTATTGGCTGAAATGGCGAACAAATGTACAACTAAATGAAACTTTATAGCTCCCTTAATTCGCCGACAGATAGTGCTTAGCTCTGCCTTTTGTTGTTGCAGAGTTTTAAATTCCTAAAGTTGTGGTATTCTTTTTGAATCACCCTGTATTGCACGTGACCTCTCCGACGCGTGTTACCTTGATACTTTGGCGCCTGCTTTTTCATAGCGCACATTTCAAAGGTCCTTTATTTACCACCATTAACGACTAAGTTAAAATGTTCTTCTCATTTATTTATGTTTTACTTTAGTTAATGACTTTATGAGATTACTATTAACCTATCAGCGTAACTAATGTTGACGGTATGGCTGGAGGAGCGTAGCAGTTTTCAAATAATAGATATTATTAACAACATTGTATTGTTTCGTGCAACGCGTACTATGTGACTGCCGGCTGTCTATACGATACTTCAGCACGATACTGTCAGCGCTAGCAGTCCGCAGTCCCACGCTCTGAAAACGTCTGCGGCACAACTCAATGGACGGTAGGTACTCTCTCCCTACCTCGCTGCTTCTGAACATTCTTGACCGACTGTTGACCAGCAGGAGGGGGATAAAAATGCTATGCGGGTGAAAAATGTGACAAGAACACCACAATGTACCATGTCTTTTCTGGCTATAAAACATCCTTCTGGAACAAACGCGTTTTGCAAATTCCTATGTGCGGAATAGTACACAAGCGGCTCGCTGTGAAATTGCGTGATTATGGAATATCGTCTTAGTTATGTGACTGGATTTGCGATTTCATGTCAGAGAGGTCACAGTTGGTAGTAACTGACGGAAAGTCATCGAGTAAAACAGAAGGGATTTCAGGCGTTCCCCAAGGTTGTGTTATAGGCCCTTTGCTGCTCCTTATCTATATAAATGATTTGGGAGACAATCTGAGCAGCCGTCTTCGGTTGTTTGCACATGACTCTGTCGTTTGTCGACTAATAAAGTCATCAGAAGATCAAAACAATTTAGAAAAAGTATCTGAATGGTGCGAAAACTGGCAGTTGTCCCTAAATAACGAAACGTGTGAGGTCATCCACATGAATGCTAAAAGGAAGTCGTTAAACTTCGGTTACACGATACATCAGTCTAATATACAAGCCGTAAATTCAACTAAATACTTAGATATTACAATTACGAACAACTTAAATGGGGAAGAACACACAGAAAATGTTGTGGGGAAGGCTAACCAAAAGTGCGTTTTATTGGCAGGACACTTAGAAAATGTAACGTACCTACTAAGGAGACTGCCTACGCTACGCTTGTCCGTCCTCTTTTAGGTGTGGCATCCTTACCAGATAGGACTGACTGAGTGCATCGAAAAAGTTCAAAGAAGGGTAGCACGTTTTGTATTAACGCGAAATATGGGAGAGAGAGTCACAGAAATGATACAGGATTTGGGCTGGACATCATTAAAAGAAAGGCGTTTATCGTTTCGACGGAATTTTCTCACGAAATTCCAATCACCAACTTTCTCCTCCGAATGCGAAAGTATCTTGTTGACACCGACCTACATAGGAAGGAACAATCACCACGATAAAATAAGGAAAATCAGAGCTCATACGGAAATACATAGGTGTTCATTCTTTCCGCGCGCTATACGATATTGGAATAATAGAGAATTGTTGAAGGTGGTTCGATGAAGCCTCTGCCAGGCACTTAAACGTGATTTGCAGAGTATCCATGTAGATGTAGAAGAACGTATGGTAATAATGGAGGGCACAAGAAACTGACCACTAAAGATCTTTTAACTTTCAGTGGTCAGTTTCTTAATCCCACATAATTTCCATGCGTTCTTCTGCGAAAAGATATTCGATCTTTAACGCGCTACACTGCACTAACGCACACTACTTTCTCGTTTTCATGTTTTTATTATGAACATACGAGTGCATAAAAATAGGCAAACGGTAATGTTTTCTCTGTTAGTGCAGCGTAGTGTGCTAAAGATCGACGGCCTTTCTGTTGGAGAAAACATGCAAATATTAAAGGAAACCAAACCCAAGCCACCGACGATGCTTTAAATAAAACGGAATGCGTCTGCTCCCATTAAGATGGAATAACTCCCAGATTACTTGCGAAACCTCATCAGCGGAATATAAACATGAAAAAGAAAATGACTACACGCCTTCTTTTGTAGACCGGAAGAAACGCGAAGCACGATGCTGAAGTGAACATTCTACAACTGGCTGAACGATGAGCGACAAAGGTGTTGATTATGTTTGTCTTTGTCTGACAGTTTGACACGCCTTCCTTTTTGAAATGAACGTGTTTCGTTGGCAACAAATCGTCCTTGTGTACACAGAGTGAGTCAAGCGCTGTCAAAATGACTGAATACTTGCGCTAAAGTAACACAAATTGCGGCCAATCTGCTGCGTTTCCACCCCACCCGATCAATGTAATAATGTAGTCTCACGCAAATGTCATTTTCTCTGGTGCTCTCCACCTGAGTGGTCATTCGTTGAAGGCAATAATGGCACATATTCTGTGACGCGTTCTGAGTGCAAACTGACGGTAACGTTTTACAAATCCGTACTCCGTGAGCTTTCATCTGATACTAATTGAAAGTTCTTCTGCAGATTTTATGGTTATCATAATTCCCTGAATGGCGGGCTAGTGTAAAACACTGACACAAAGAAATATTTGTATGAGTAACATTGCCTACACGCAATTGGACGCTATCAAAGTAATATAGCCAGAGATGAAGTGGAGTTTCACACAATGAAAATTGTTAATGACTGCAAGGGAGCGTGCTGAGGTATAAGAATGAGCATCTAGCATGAGATCTATAAGGAGCGATCAGAAAGTTTCCGTTTGAACTCGTTGTTGCAGCGCATATGTACAAAGGGCGTTCAAAAAGTTTTGCAGAGTCGTCTACAACTTTTTAAATTTATTGTAAGAGAAGAATGAAATTTTTTACGAACATACTTAGAAAATTGGTATACAAAAGTATTTTCTTTTATTTACAGGGGAGCCATAATGGACCGCGAAGTAGATGTCAGGTTGCGACTACGATCGGTGCTGCAGCTCCTCTTCAAGACTGGTGACGACTCTGCCACGTCGATTCACAGGAAGTTGCTCCCTGGTAATGGGGAGGACACAGTGGATCGCAGCAGTATCCAGCGGTGGTTGCAGAGGTTTTAAGAAGGGGATTTCACTCTACTGCACAATCCACGATGCGGTAGACCGTCGACGGCAGTGAGTTATGTGAATAAGGAGACCATTGATCAAATCATCCAAAATGGCAGATGTATGACGACACGACGGGTTGCTGAAATGACTCGTTTGTCATTGGGTAGTGTGGTATCACTGGTACAGTCAGTAGGGTACAGAAAAATCTGTGCACTTCGGGTGCCTAGATTATTGACAAGAGAAATCAAAACGATGAGGAAGAATGTCTGCGAGGGTCGCATGAAGACCTTTACTGAAAAGTGGGAACAGTGTTTTGACGGCGTCATTACCCGGGGCGAAACAAGGTTGTTTTTGTCCGAACGTGAGAGCAAACCGCTCGGAAAAAGAAACAAAGACTTTCACGAACAGCTGATCGAACGGTGATGGCCTCCTTCTTTGGGATCAGCGTGGTGTCATTTTAATCGACTTTTTGGAAATTGGCTCCACAGTTAACCAGGACCGTTAGTGTTTGTCATTGGACAAGCTGGGACTTGCCATCAAGACCCACAGACCACAGTTTCATGGTCAGTTCATCAGACTACACCATCACAATGCCAAACCCCGTACAGCCCTTATGACGCGGGAGAAAATCAGGAAAATGGGTTCGAAAATTGTTCCTAATCCTCGCTACAGTCAGGACTTGGCTCCGTCTGAGTTTTACCTCTTTGGTCGTCTGAAGGCCCACCTGCGTGGTAAAACATTTGACAGTGAGAAAGACCTTAGTTCCTGTGTCAAGCGATGGTGTAAAAGTCAATTCGCAGAATTTCACCAAAGTGCATTTACATCATGGAAAGAATGTTGGGTCAGATACGTCACAGCTGATGGAGGCTCCAATGAGTAGGCTCAATATATAACCAAATGTTCCGAGTATATTCATAAAAAATTTCAATCTCTTCTTGCAAAAACCGAAAAAGTTAGAGACGAGTGTGCAAAACTTTTTGAACGCCCTTTGTAACATAGCGAGACTCTGATTCGGATACGCAAGGGATTAGTGTACAACTCGTGTCTTTCGGACATGCGTGCGGTGAATACTGAAACGTGAACTATGTGCGACGTTATTACTAGTGCTTCCAAACAGGGTCAACGTGCTGTTATTCTTTTCCTGACTGCCGGACGACAAACACCGGTAGACATCCATCGGAGAAGGAAGAGCGTATGTGTGTGTGTGTGTGTGTGGGGGGGGGGGGGGAGGGGGTTGCATATCTTCATATAGTTAAGGCTAACCGGCCATTGGCCTTCTTCGTCTGTGCTGGATGCACACGCAATGCCCGAACTCATTGCGGGTTCAAATGGCTCTGAGCACTATGGGACTTAACATCTGAGGTCATCAGTCCCCTAGAACTTAGAACTACTTAAACCAAACTAATCTAAGGACATCACACACATCAATGCCCGAGGCTCGCGCGGTTCCAGACTGTAGCCCCTAGAACCGCTAGGCCACCCCGGCCGGCACTCTTACGGGACTCGGTAAGATTGTCTGCCGCGAGTAATGAGTGTAATGGACATTAAGCTGGGAATGTGGGTCTGACGGGGATCGTGCAAGGGATAAACTCCAGCAGTCGCACTATCTTCTGTGTACTCCGTGGCTCAGATGGACAAAGCGTCTGCCATGAAAGTAGGAGGTCCCGGGTTCGAGTCCCGGTCGGGGCACACATTTTCAACTGTCCCCGTTGATGTATATCAATGCATGTCGACGTTACGGTATGGTGCGCCGTGGTCCGTGCTGGTCGCGAATCGAAACAAGACGCCTATCGGTGTGGTGTGCCAGCCACTTCCATTACAGAACTCAAGTGGGAGGCACTGGAGCACCCGCCGTCGAGACCTGATCGCTCTTCACGCAATTATCACGCGTTCTGTCCTTTAGAAAATGCCTTGAAGGGTTGAGAAAGTATGCAGCGGGCAGTTACGAACTTCTTCGCGAAGCAGGACACGGCGTTTTCGCAAACGGGTAGCTCCAACCTGGTGCGTAGGTGGGATGATTGCCTGAATGCTCACGGCGATTTTATCTAATTGACGTACCGCTTTCAAAAGGAAACTTTTGATCACCCCTTATGATAAGTTGTGCTGTATAATGTGAATGTTTATGGCTTTATACAAAACCGCAATCATGATGTGATAATAAATGATTAACGAAGTATCCATGGCCATATACACTTACTCAATGTATACGCAACGGTAATGAATATGCATACCTATATATTCTAGCACTTGCTAGTAGGTAAGTGTTGGGTTGGCTGAAGAGCCAACACCGTGTTACTAGAGGAGGCCGAAATGCACGCGTTTTAGCTCACGCAGGTTGGAGTGAGGAGGGAAGAACTATACTGACGTGAGGTCTGGAACATGACAAGGGATTAGAATTCAGAAGGCGGACGTAATTAGTGTGATACTTAACTTTAATCCATTAGTGATGAACGTCGCTCTTGACGGTACATGAGTCACGATATTATCTGTTCATAATTCATTCTAATTACTGAATATGGCGCCTTGTTAGGTCGTAGCAAATCACGCAGCTGAAGGCTATGCTGTCGTCTCTGCAAATGAGAGCGTATGCAGGCAGTGAACCATCGCTAGCAAGTCGGCTGTACAACTAGGGCGAGTGCTAGGAAGTCTCTCTAGACCTGCCGTGTGGCGGCGCTCGGTCTGCAATCACTGATAGTGGCGACACGCGGGTCCGACGTATACTACCGGACCGCGGCCGATTTAAAGGCTACCACCTAACAAGTGTGGTGTCTGGCGGTGACACCACAGGAAGTACCTATCAAAAGCCTGTACACAATCAGTTAATAGCAAAAGTGGTGTAATTAAACTGTTTACATATATTTCTAATACCTGTTTGTAATAACTGGATTTAGCCGGCCAAAGTGGCCGTGCGGTTAAAGGCGCTGCAGTCTGGAACCGCAGGACCGCTACGGTCGCAGGTTCGAATCCTGCCTCGGGCATGGATGTTTGTGATGTTCTTAGGTTAGTTAGGTTTAACTAGTTCTAAGTTCTAGGGGACTAATGACCTCAGCAGTTGAGTCCCATAGTGCTCAGAGCCATTTGAACCATTAACTGGATTTACACTAGAATCTTATTTCCCACGAAATGTTTTACTATTCTACAAAAGTGCAATGGGTAGTTTCCAGCAGCGCGGGGTAGCCGCGTGGTCTATGGCGTCCAGTCACGGTTCGTGCGGCGCCCCCCTGACGGAAGTTCGAGTCCTCCCTCGGCCTTGGGTACGTGTGTGTTGTCCTTAGCGTAATTTAGTTCTAGTTAGATTAAGAAGTAGTGCAAGCTTAGGGACCGATGGCCTTGGCAGTATGGTCCCATAACATCTTACCACAATTTTCCAAAATTTTTCGTAGTTTCCCAAAGTCCTCAGCAATACAGAACAGCACATGGCGATCCTACTTTCTCCACCTGTAATTTAATTAATGCAGAGGAGAGCCTATTTATTATTAATGAACTGCAATAACAGCTTATGCTTCAGTTGTTGGCCGGCCGCTGGCGGCCGAGTGGTTCTGGCGCTACAGTCTGGAACCGCGCGACCGCTACGGTCGCTGGTTCGAATCCTGCCTCGGGCATGGATGTGTGTGTTGTCCTTAGGTTAGTTAGGTTTAATTAGTTCTAAGTTCTAGGGGACTTCTGACCTCAGCAGTTGAGTCCCATAGTGCTCAGAGCCATTTGAACCTTCAGTTGTTGAACTATGTGTACCATGTCTCTTCACTATGCGGTGGAACCTACGGCAACCGGTCATTACAAGATGGCGGCATGTCAGTGTGGAAATGTCTTACGTACGATGTGAGCCATGCGCGGCATGACATCTTGTCTTTGCAGTACTGCCGTCCCGTTTCTTATTCGATTTACTGGCGCCACTAAGTTGCTGGCTTGCCTGCCCGTGAGTTGCTTATCGATAAGAGCACTGTCGTACTATCTATGGATAGTATTTCTGGGTCGTCGTGTGTCGGGAGTTCTTTCGGGACGGAGGAGCAGTGAGGTCCAGACAGCCATGACTCAACCGACCAATGCCGACACACGTGAGTTGAGTGGGGACGACACTGATTGGTCGTTCGCTCGGTCGTCTCTTCGGACGACGTGTATTTGGTCGGCTACCGTTTCTGGGATCTCCGAGTGTGTCTACTTGTGATTCGTCCTTGTTTTTCCAGTCACTGGTTTTAGTATTATTCGAGTTGATTGTGGAAGTGTTTCGTGCAACTGTGTGTAGCTTGTGTGGTTTTGACTGAGCAGCTATTTTAATGCTATCTGCGTGCTGCATGTAGTGAGTCAGTTGGGACGGAGCAGCGAGGAAGTCTCTGCGATGGGAAGCCAGGTCGGCATCGCCGGCGGCGTGCACGCACTGTCGTGAGGCGCTAGCAGCGAGGGCGACAAGTGCGTTGCCCACCGTACCTGGACGCTGAAGTTAAGTGATCACCTAACCCGTTATGAAACCTCAACTATTGTGACACCTCTTCGTTCATTTGCGGGTTGTTGCTCCCTGGGTCATTCGGGCTAGCAACAACGTATGTTGTGTTGGAGTCAGCGAAATCTTGCAGCCATCTTAGTATATTGTGATTAATTATTAAATTGACAGTTACTTGCCAGTGAAGTGCACCAGCGGTATTTTCTGCCCGGTGACCGCTAACGCCCCAGTTACCTGCCTTGGCCATTAGCGTAGTTGTCCGGCTGTGTGTCATCTTGATGCTGCCAGGCACGGCGTGTAGTTTAACAACCTTTTAAGTTGTTTGGTTCATGTTTTGCTTAGAATGGTTATTGTTGCCTTGGCTCTTTTTAGACACAAATTTCTGAAGACGTAGTGCTGTTCGTATCCTCGTCCTCGGTCGATATTTTCCATCACTGTGCCGTTGGTCGGACGGGAGGGAGTTGGTTAAATTGTTTGTCGGTCCTTGGGCCGTCCCTAGTTTGGGTCGCCATCCGATTATTTAACTTTAACTGTTGACTGCCTGCCTCACCTCACCTTACGTTTGAGCTACCTTCTCAGGTTGATCCTTGGAACACTTCTGAGCACCACTTGTTGTGTTTGTTTTAGATCGTGATTTTCATTTTAGTTTGAAGTATTGTGCGAGGCCTTTGGCCGTGTATTAATTCAGTTCTATTTAAATTTTACATAAAGGCCTTTATCTGTGTTAAATTAAAACTTTGAAGATTGATTCTATTTAAAAAAAAATATGTTTCCCTAATATTTGTTCTATCTGACGTTGTTTGTAATCCAGGCCCAAAGCCGCTAGTTGTTCGATGTGTTATGTGTGGCCTTCAGCCGAGGAGTTACGTGAACCCCCTTTAATAAGGCTTTCAGCTGTGTGTATTCTTTAAATGTAAATTTTTTATTAGATCGAAGGTGTTTATTTTAAATTGTTTGTCAGACTTGTTGTTCAGGCCTTCTGCCGTTGTTTCATATTAGTTTGTAGTCTTCAGCCATGCAATTGGTTAATATTTCTTTAATTAGGCTTTCAGCTGTTCTGTTGTAATTTCAATTTTTGGTTAGAAAAAATACTTTATTAATGTGTTTTAATTATGGTTGTCCTTCAGATGTGTAGTGTAGGCCTTCAGCCGCTAATTGCTTTCAATTACATGGTTTTTTTTTAAATTTTACCTTCTATTTTTAATTGCTTTTGATTTCTAAGCCAGGCCTCCACCCGTTCTTGTTTTTGGTATGGTTTTGGGCCTTCAGCCCAGAAAGCGTATCAAGTTTTCTTTAACTAGGCCTTCAGCAGCTCTGTGTAACTGTGATCTTTTAAGGCAATGTGTAAATAAGTGGTTCTTAGAAAAATAAAGTTGCGTGTTTGACTGTGCAACTCACAGCAACAGTTTACAGCCACATCCACAATCGTAACCTTATACTGTCCGTTCTCTGAGTGCCTATCAACCAGGTTTCACGATGATAAATGAACGACGTGTTGAACAAAATAATTCCGAGGATGCTTACAAATAATTTTTATAGGGCACACAAATCACAAATACCACATGAGTTCTGAACGTATGAAACATGAAGTGAAAGTCACGAAGAATCCACGAAATTACATGTTTTCAAGATCTGTCTTCCAACAAGTCTATAAACCATTCATAATGCAGCAGAGGATGACAAATCTAATTCTACAATTCAACAGATTTGAAAGATATTGCTCCACTCCATAAATCAGCTTCTATTTCACAAAAAGTCTTGCATTCTGTACGTCTCTGTATTGATACGCGCAAGAATACCATTTCACCTTGAAATTCACAACAAGTTCTATACGTGAAATGGTTGCAAAATACTGTGCAAGTATTCTGGACACTCGACATTAATAACCCACATACTGTATATTAGTGACCATGGCAGGTAATTGTAAAATCTTGTCCAAAAACTTCATCATTGGAGGACATTGAACCCAGAACACGAAGCAAGCGAGGAAGGTAGAGGCAGCGAACCGAGAAAAAGTGTCGAGTCGAAATAACACGGCCTTGTGGCAAGACACCAGCCAACTTTCCACACTGACTGAAAGCCCTAGCGGCACTCCAAAGGTACAAGTATTCTTCGGTGGTGCCACATAAGAGATAGTTAAAAAATCGAGTCTAGAGTTATCATAGATATCTATAGGATATGACAATGAACATTGAAAGATGAACTCTTGATATTAGAACACAATAATATCATGGAAAAAAGCGAAAATGCAAACCGAACAGACAACTTTCATGATATTTCTGTACCTCTCGTATGGAATATAATAACGAGAAAAGAAAACCAAATCCAAAAATGCCGTATAAGCAAAACCCTATCGAAAATGTATCAAATGGTCCTGCTTACGAATAACATATGGTACTAAATTAACTTCCAAATCATTGTACTGGACTAAGAAGGTCTGATCACCAGACAGGATCCCATTTCATATTTTGTCTTTAGTACTCGTAAAATCTGAAAGATACTATTTACAAAGAACTATACCAGGTAAGAAAATGAGTATTACTACTACCTATGCTGATATTTCGAAGAACTATTATAACATGTGCATCAGTCTATATATTTATAGTCCAGTTCTCAACATTGGTCAAAAGTTTTTTGCTGGCACATGGAGCAGACAACTATAATTATTTACAATTTTTAAACTGTGACTCCTCGTGGATTAGAATCCTACAAAAATCTTCGACATTAAAATTTACTCTAGTTTCATTCTCTGAACGTCGATGGGCATTATCCCATTTAAGATACTGGTATGTGATTTTCTAAAACAAATAAAATTTCAAGGAATTATTAAAATCAGTGTACATGGTGCGATTATGGACCCTTAGTTATACCTTAATTCTGAGAAACTAGAACGCCCACAGCATCTTTCACTTCAGAAGTGCATATAATAAAATTTTTTTTATGATTCACCCTTTATGTACACCGTATGACTTTATTATGTGTAGCCGAATTCATCAAATTATATTCAGTCTATTCTTTACGAAAACCAATATTTACAGACTTGTTACTGCTCTTTAGCAGCTCACAAACGAGTTGTGGGAACAATATTAAAATAGATAATCCATATCTAAAATAAGCACATTGCAAGTATGTAATAATCTGTATCTCTTCCTAAACCACGGAACTGATTTAATTCGAACTTATCGCGTACTGTCTGAAAAGAATCGCTATAAGGATAAGAACCACCTACCTTTCTGAGGGGTGGGGATGAAAAAGTAGTGTGCCACACGATGTGCTATCTTTTTTTAAGCTTTTATTTTTATTTTTATTGTGTTAGTTACACTTAGGCTTCCAGGGTTTGCCTTTTGCTTTCTTCCGTTGACGACCATTCCTGGTTTGCCACTTAACGGATGAAGGGACTCATGAACTTGCTGTTTAGTGCCTTTCACTTCAAAGTCACCAGCAAACCGTAACTGTATTCATCCAGTATTTGAGAACGACAGCACATAGTGATTTGCAACAAACGTTATGCACAATTTCAAACTATTACGAAACATTTTCTCGAAGACGACTCCCACAAAATGATGAAAGAAAAAAAGTTTGTAGTTCACTATGTTTTCTCTTCATGCAGTACACTGCCACACAAGGCATGACGTTGTCATTTATTACTTATTTACTACTAACTATATTCACGAGGTACTTTGCAGACAGTATTCATATATACCACTCAATGTATCTGCAAAACTATATTATTGTACGACGTATGCCTCAGGTGATATGACGTCATAAACACGGATATTGGTGAAAAACTTCCACATCGTGCATGGAGTTTTAATTTATTCCTTATTTACTATCAGTAACTCTATTGCTTCCCATTTCGAAGACTATATCCACACATACCGCCGAATGCACGTACAAACTTGTCACTGTACGAAACAGCTGAGGAGATATGGCTTCATAAATATACGGCTGCGTAAAAACGTAATTGAGCGCGAAATTCGCTAGAGATACACATGAAATACGTAAAGAAATAGGAGTGAAATGTATTAAACGTATGTGAAGAACAACTGAGATGTGCATGTGCGGGCAAAGCTGCATATAAAAAATTCCTCCTAAACCACTGGATCGATTTCAACGAACTTTGGTATACTTATTACTTACTGTCTTGAAAGAAGGAGATAGACAGCGAGTGAGAAATGGAGAAATGGACGCAGAAAGGGAAGAGGAGAAAAAGGACATATAGAGAGGTAAGAGAAGGTTATACCCATGAAAGAGAAGGAGGTAAATTATGAGATAGGGGAGAAGGAGATGAACAAAAAGACGAGGAAGTCGACAGTGGACAGATGAAGGGAGGTGGACAGGGTGGGAGAAAGTTGATTGAGACATGAGAAAGGGTAGATAGAGAGGGGGAAGAGCCAATAGAATGAGGAGGAGATGTAGTAAGAGAAGATGGGCAGAAGGAGACGGACAGAGGGGGAGGAAGAAATGAGAGAGAGGGAGCAGTTGGTGATGGGCTCAGAGGACGGAGGAGCAAACTGACTGAGGGAGTGAGGAACAGCAGGTGGACACAGCAGGGGCAGCAGGAGATGGAGCGAGAGTGGACGATGGAGAAGACGGACAGAGCAAAAGAAGAAGATAATGATGGACTTATAGAAATGCAATAAGCTTATGACCCGGCCATGCCAGGTACTCAGTCACACTGTAAAGATGTCGTTTACTCTGGAAAAACCATGATTTATCCATTCGCTGGAAACGCCAGTTACTGGGGTGTTGTGTGCTGTCCTTAGGTTAGTTAGGTTGAAGTAGTTCTAAGTTCTAGGGGACTTATGACCATAGATGTTAAGTCCCATAGTGCTCAGAGCCATTTGAACCATTTTTGAATCGCCAGTTGACGGATGCATTCGAATGAATGTGGAGCAGTCCTTCTTGTATGTATACGTTACGTATTGTCCAGCCGAATCAGGAAGTTTCGCGTGCAGCTATCTGTTCCAACATCCACGCTAGGTCTTCGGCCACAGGTGCTGTCCGAAGCTCGTTCATATATAGAGTTATATGAATGCATGGCGTCTGTTCTCTCGGACATGTCCGAAAGAACAGACACTACGCAGAATCCTCAGCTGTTACGTCCCAATACAGCTGACAGCAGTGATCTGATCCCCTCCGTTTCCTTTCCTTTCTTCCCGTCTGCACCCCCAGTTTACAATTTACATAGCATATATAGGCGATTAAAGGAGATTTAAAAAAATACTTTTTAATGTGACAAAGATATCACAGTTGTGCCGCCCTCTGTTAGCGTTTGATGACGGGTTTGAATGCTTCTGATATTCAAAAACAGTGTTCAGGCTGCCGTGTAAAGACTATTTCTTTGAAGATGTTGTTGAAAATGTCCGTTTACAGTACTGCGTGCTAATAACTGCCTAACACGTTTAAAATACTCAGTTTCAACGAAACCGGTTACCAGCTCTACTGGAGGGCCTACCGGTGTGTCGTACACAAAACGTTCCATCTCCCCTCACCAAAAAAGATCCATTGGACTTTAGCAACTGAAGCAGTACTTATCAGGCGCTAGTCTGATCCGTCTCTGGACTTCACTACCGTGAAACCGTTCAAGGACCTCTAGCATCAAGACATTTTTGTCACATAAAAATGTGTTTCTTTTCATTTCCTATGAACGCTCTAAAATTCTGTACCCTTTTTTTTACATCCGGCGTATATACATACGTCCTGTACCAACGGTTTACGATTTATATCATGAGCGCCTTATCACAGGGATACAAATCGCAGATACGGAGTCCAGAACAAGCGCGTTAACATATAAGTGTTGCACAGTTTATGTGAAGGCAGGCTTTAGCACGTTTCGACATTGATACCCGTACACGTTCAGAAATTCTAGGGTTGTTTCTAATACGTTGACAGCCACCCACAATACGTTCTCAGAGTTCATCAATGGAAAACCCTGCCCCCCCCCCCCCCCAAAAAAAAAAATCCTATAGCATCAATTCATGGGACCTGGGAGGCCATGGTATTGGCTAGCTACGACCGAATGCTATTTTGGACAAGATTGGTGTTTGTATTTCGTTGCTTCAAGGCCACTCTTCGCTTCACACCAATGGAACTAACGTATTCAGCTGATCGGTAGTGACGTACCAGCCAGCCTCCTTGCCAACAGCGGAGGTGCAACATAAACGTAGCCTCAAATATTAACAGTGTTGTAACTAGACGTGGCTGCACTTATTCATAGCTGTATCGAGGAAAACAGTGGGTTCCGGATCTATGTTTATTGTAAGCATTTGATTCTTTCATTCATCTCTACCTGCCATTTCAGTTTGCACGCATGACAGTCAAACACCCAGTGTATTTTTTACGACACTGCAGTGACTGTGTTATTCTGAATTACGGTTCAAAGTCCCTTTGGACGGAACAGGCACTACGGCGACTACAGGCGTTACTAAATATACATGAAATATATTCGCAATTGCGGATATGGACAACCACATCCGCTGACTCCAGACAAGCGACTTTCAAGTAAAATGTTTCATGTGCACGGGAATACATGTAATGGGTGTACGACTACGGGTCGACGACATATGGAGGTCTGGGTCTGCCGGCAGTCGTGATCGGATAGCCAAATGGGAACACGACCGCTCACGATAAGCGGGGACTCCGGCTTCGAATCCCAGTCCGGCAATTTTCATTGACGTCATTCATTTCTAAAACTGATGATTGTCCAGATTCGCAACTGCGAATACATTTAAGGTACAGTGTATTTTGTGTGAGTATTTCTGTGTGTGTGTGTGTGTGTGTGTGTGTGTGTGTGTGTGAGAGAGAGAGAGAGCGAGAGTGAGAGAGAGAGAGAGAGAGAGAGAGAGAGAGAGAGTCAGCATCAGAAATAAGCAGCTGATGCAAATGCGCTGTAGAGGCTGAAAGTAATGTTCACGCATACGTAGCCCCGTCACAGAGGTAACGCTATATTTTACTTCCCTGCAGCTAGATGAATAATTTAAAAATATCTCTGGAGGCGACTACTTACGTGCTTTATCGTATGCTTAAAACTGCGAGACGACCTTCAAATGGCAGCCGTATATCAAAGGAAACGATGCATTATGCGAACGTCGGTGGCATTTGCTCCCTCCACAGCAGTGTCGCGATGTTGCAACTTGCGCGGTTCAACCCTAGGCTACTAGCATTGCTCCTGCGGGGAATGTATAACTAAGTAAAAATTTTCGCAGTTGGCTGAGTCAGTATTGCTTCTGAAGACGTACAAACATAACAATTTGCAGCGAAGCATCTCTCGCCCCACCAATGAGTTTTACAACTACATGTTTTCTGAGCACTCGTCAGTCGTTAATAAGGTGACCATACTTCTGGGAGACTAACCTGGGATCAGTTTTGTAATTGCTCAGCGCATGGAATCTAGTAATGTTCTGTGGCATTATTAAAGCTTAAAACGAAATGAATAGGACGCACCAAATAATAATACAACAAACATAATCCAAAACGGAGGTACATTCATAGCTACTGTGTAATTATAGTAAACAGGACATAACGCTTATTTAGCTAATTAAACATAGTTTTTAAAACTATGGCCCCATACTTCTGCGATGAATGAATTTGATTCAGCAGATATTTGCTTTTTTAAAGACCTCTTGTAAGTTAAAGACGTCTTAGTATTCCGAATAAGTGTATGTCAGATTTTCTTCATTAGTATACCTTTCAAAGTCCCTACTCTCATTTGAGTTTTCTCGTATTTCCGTGTCTTGGTCATGAAGGAAAAGTACACTCGACTGCTCAGTTTGTACGGGAAAGACATAACATATTCCATAATCTTAGAAATATTATCAAATCATACTTGTTTGGATGTGAAGTGCTGCGATATTTGTACTCGACTGATGTGTGATAGTTTTTTCTATGATCCATTTCTCTATTTTCTGGGGTGTGACAAACTGCTGCATATAGTACAAACACTTTTGCAATCCTAGGAACATAAAAGGTTACATGTTGAAACCTTACATGACCGAGAAATTGATCTGATTTATAACTACGGTAAAATTTAGGCGTCCTGGCAGAACCCAATGTAGAAAAGAGGATTGGACTCCAAATATCGGATCTGTTCCGGCCAAATCGAGTCATCTGGTTACCTTAATTAATGTAGACTTTCCACACGTGGCTGGTCGCTAACTCCCGCTCAGAGGAACCCAAGTTGTGGGCTAAATTCTATTGCCGTGTTTCGGGAGAACATTGAACGATAATTGACACGTAGGTAAAGTCGCCCAAGACTGCAGAATTCATGAAAACTGAAGTTCTACTCGAAACCCATGGCACTATTTCGTTACTGTAGCCAGTTTCTTGGGCGCTTCGGCGTATGTGAAACTGTTGAAAATTTTTGAAGTAAATATGATTATGCAGATTTCCTGTTCTTTATTGATGTTCATTACTTATACAACACATGATTAATTTCGCGCCAAACGCTTCATCATCAGATTGGTATGGGAAACTAATCACATCTGTGTCGATTCAATAAAATACTTTTAAGCATGGATAGCAGAAAACTGCTGACATTCTGCCATAGCACTTTACGACATAAAACTATGTGTCAGTTTTTGTTTTGGTTCAGAATACGAAGAAAACCTATACCAACTGAGGAGCATAAGCACCATCACGTGATTTTACCCACTCGGTAAATTGACATTGCAAGATATTGGTTGTGTCCGACTATAAATGCATGTACGTATTTTTTGAAACAATATAGCCCGGACTGGTTTCCCCGATACATTTACTGAAGAACTGCATTTTCCGAAAAATGGTTCAAATGGCTCAGAGCACTAAGGGATTTAACTTCTGAGGTCATCAGTCCCCTAGAACTTAGAACCTTGCTAACCTAAGGACATCACACACATCCATGCCCGAAGCAGGATTCGAACCTGCGAATGTAGCGCCTAGAACCGCTCGGCCACGCATTTAACGAAATCTATCATGTACGTTACATGGAAGTCTATAATACTTTCGATTATATATACGAGTATACTATCCTACTCTCTGCAGCTTTGGTTGTGTGTGTATGTGTGTGTGTGTGTGTGTGTGTGTGTGTGTGTGTTCGATACATATACTATACATAGCCACCACTCTCCTCTCTCTGTGTTCATCTATTCCACTTCATCTCTCTGTGCACTTCATCCTCCCACCGCCATATCTCCACTGCCTTAATCGAATTCTCTCTGTCTCTTCATCTCCCCTTCTCTTTGCCCACCTCCACTCCATTCAACCGTATCTTCTCTACTCCTTTGCCCATATCCTCCTTCTCTCGGTCTATCTACCCTTCCTCCTCTCCCTGTACATCTCCTCCTCCTCCTCCTCATCCTTTCTCTTTCCCCCCCCCCCCTGTCACTGTCCTTCTCCTTCTCCCCAATCTCTCTGTCAACCTCCACCTATTTCTTCCCCCCTTCTCTCTGTCCCTCTTGGACCCATCTCTCTTTACATCTCCTCCTGTCATATTGTCCCTATCCATCTCCACCTTACACCCTTCATATGAATTTCCTCCACCCCACCTCTCTCTGTTCAACCCCTTTTGTCCGCTCTTTCTGTCCATCCACTAAGGTACCCTTCTCCCTATCTATCGCTTGCCGTCGCCATCTTCCTTTTCACTATGTCAGGGGCTTGGCAACGCTAATCCGCCCTAATATATTGATGTTTCTGAAAAAGGGTTTGATAAGGTAGGCTAACAGTATTCCAGCACAACATGGCTGTTGTAGAGGGCACCCTACAAGTTGGGGATTGCAAAACGTTTTCTTACCTCTGACATGTAGGCTGCCCTGCAAATCAGGTCTATAAGGCAGCCTGATACACCTCCCACACAGCATATGGGTTGCGTAGGGCAGCCTTTATAGCAGGGACTTTTGCAGATATTGCCTCCCCTTCAGGAGGTTATGAACACCACAGTGGTGATAGCTGTGAACTTAGCTCTTTATATTTGGGTGACATCGATACAGGTATCTGCGAGGATATTCTGGACATATATGAATACATGCTGCCTGATGTAAGTACAGATACTACCCATTTCTAGTGGTTTCATCAGCTTACACGTTCCACTGACATGTTGCACACATTTCCTCCACCACCACTTTTGGCCTGTCTCCTCTCCCCCAGTCTGGTAAACTTCCCTTCCTCTCTGACCATGTATTCTTTCCCTTTATCTGTCTTCCTTTTTTTGAGTCATCAGTCTTTTGAATGGTTTAAAGTGACACACCAGAAATTCCTCCACTGTGTGAATGTCTTCATCTCAGAGTAGCACTTGCATACTATGTCCTCAATTATTTGCTGGGTGCATTCCAATCTCTGTCTTCCTCTACTGTTTTTGCCCTCTAGACCTCCATGTAGTGCCACGGAAGTCAAAAAAATGGTTCAAATGGCTCTGAGCACTATGGGACTTAACATCTGTGGTCATCAGTCCCCTAGGTCTTAGAACTACTTTAACCTAACTAACCTAAGGACATCACACACATCCATGCCCAAGGCAGGATTCGAACCTGCGACCGTAGCGGTAGCGCGGTTCCGGACTGAGCGCCTAGAACCGCTAGACCACTGCGGCCGACCACCGAAGTCATTCCCTGATGCCTTAACAGATGTCCTATTATCCTGTCCCATCCCTTTGTGTTTTAGACATGTTCCTTTCTTCTCTGATCCTGTGCAGAACCTCCTCATTCTTTACCTTATCAGACCATCTAATTTTTACCATCCACCTGTTCTACCATATCTGAAATGCTTCTATTCTCTTCTGTTCCCTTTTCCCACTGTCTAAGTTTCACTACCATGTAATGCTGTGCTCTAAACGTATATTCTCAGAAATTTCTTCCTCAAATTAAGATCTACTCTTGGCCAGGCTCATACATTCTATGCACCAACGTGAATAGAAATTTTGTTGTCACTTTCCTCAATAATTTTAGGAATTCTGTTGGAATGTTATAGACCCCTTCTACCTTATTTGATCTTAAGTCCTCCAAAGCACTGTTAAATTCTGGTTCTAACAATGGATTCTCTATCTCTTCTGAATCGACTTCTCTTTCTTCTTCTATCACATCAGACAAATATTCTCTCTGATAGAGGCCATCAGTGTACTCTTTCCTCCTATCCCCTCTCTCCCCTGCATTTAACACTGGCATTCCCGTTGCACTCTTAATGCTACCAGCATTGCTTTTAATTTCACCAAAGGTTGTTTTAACTTCCCTATATGCAGTCCTCCTAACAATCATTTCTTTTTCGATTTCTTCACATTGTTCATGCAGCCATTTCGTCTTAGAGTCCCTGCACTTCCTATTTGTTTTATTCCTCAGCGACTTGTATATCTTTATTCCTGAATTTCCCTAACGTTTTTGTACTTCCTTATTTCATCGATCAACTGAAGCTACCCATGTTTTTTTCACAGATACCTTCTTTGTACCTATATCTTTATTCCAACTTCTGTGATGGCCCTTTTTAGATGTGTCCATTCCTCTTCAATTGTACTGCCTACCGAGCTTTTCCTTGTTGTTGTACCTATAACCTGAGTGTACTTCCCTATCCCACTTTTTTGTGTATTGATTCTTCCTGACTGATCTCTTCAGCCTACTCTTCATCTCTACTACATTGTGATCTGAGTCTACATCTGCTTCTTGGTATGCCTTACAGTCCAACCACTTACCTCTCTATCACTACCCTTCTCTGCACTCTTCTCGTCTCCTCCTCACGTCACGCCCCTCCCTCCCCCTTCCTGGGCCATCTCCGCCTCTCCCGCTGTCTGTGCAGTGTCACATTGCATGTCACTCAACCTATCATCCTCACCCCTGTATCTGCACATTTCATCTCGCCAATATCTCTGCCTATCTCTTTCTCCCTTGCTATATAGGTATATACAGGGTGGTCCATTGATCGTGACCGGGCCAAATATCTCACGAAATAAGCGTCAAACGAAAACACTACAAAAAACGAAACTTGTCGAGCTTGAAGGGGGAAACCAGTTGGCGCTATGGTTGGCATCTAGATGTCGCTGCCATAGGTCAAACGGATATCAACTGCGTTTTCTTAAATAGGAACCCCCAATTTTATTACGTATTCGTGTAGTACGTAAAGAAATAGGAATGTTTTAGTTAGACCACTTTTTTCACTTTGTGATAGATGGCGCTGTAATAGTCACAAACATACGGCTCACAATTTTGGACGAAGAGTTGGTAACAAGTAGGTTTTTTAAGTTAAAATACAGAACGTAGGTATGTTTGAACATTTAATTTCAGTTGTTCCAGTGTGATGCATGTACCTTTGTAAACTTATCATTTCCGAGAACACATGCTGCTACTGTGTGATTACGTGTAAACACCACATTAATGCAATAAATGCACAAAATGAGGTCCGACAATCTCAATGCATTTGGCAATACGCGTAACGAGCGAGTTGTTCGCCTTCCGTAATGTTGGCACATGCTTTGACAATGCGCTGACCTGTTGTCAGGCGTTGTCGGTGGATCACGATAGCAAATATGCTTCGACTTTCCCCACAGAAAGAAATCCGGGGACATCAGATCCGGTGGACGTGCGAGCCATGGTATGGTGCTTCGACGACAAATCCACCTGTCATGACATATGCTATTCAATACCGTTTCAACCGCACACCAGCTATGTTCCGGACATCCATCATGCTGGAAGTACATCGCCATTCTGTCATGCAGTGAAACACCTTATGGTAACATCGGTAGAACATTACGAAGGAAATCAGCATACATTGCACCATTTAGATTGCCATCGATAAAATGGGGGCCAATTATCCCTCCTCCTATAATGTCGCACCATACATTAACCCGCCGAGATCGTTGATGTTCCACTTGTCGTAGCCGTCGTGGATTTTCCGTTGCCCAATAGTGCATATTGTGCCGGTTTACGTTACCACTGTTGGTGAATGACGCTTCGTCGCTAAATAGAACACGTGCAAAAATTCTGTCATCGTCCCGTAATTTCTCTCGTACCCAGTGGCAGAACTGTACACGACGATCAAAGTCGTCGCCATGCAATTCCTGGTGCACAGAAACATGGTACGGGTGCAATCGATGTTGACGTAGCTTTCTCAACACCCACGTTTTTGAGATTCACGGTTCTCGCGCAATTTGTCTGTTACTGATGTGCATATTAGCCGCGACAGCAGCTAAAACACCTACTTGGGTATCATCATTTGTTGCAGGTCATAGTTCATATTTCTTTACGTACTTCACGAATATGTAATAAAAATGGGGGTTCCTATTTAACAAAAGAAAAAAAAAACGCAGTTCATATCCGTTTGACCTATGTCTGCCACATCTAGCGGGCCAACCATAGCGCCATGTGCTTTCCCCCTTCAAGCTAGACGAGTTTAGTTCTTTGTAGTTTTTTCGTTTGATACTTATTTCGTGAGCTATTTGACCTGGTCACTATCAATGGACCACCCTGTATAAGGTGTGTCACCTAAAACTAGCACTGCAAATATGCGGAATGGAAAGTGCTATTGATGTGCGGTTTTCACAGAATGTATTGGTAACCGGGGTCTCGTACTGTTAGCCAGTAAACAGATTGTATTATATTTAGGAAGCGTATTTTTTGTGCAAACATTTACTTTTTTAAATGGAACAAGGGCTTTTGACTCCAACAAACTAAAAGTAATTTAAATTAGAATGTCAGTAGAGTTTTTTTTTTTTGCAGGGATTCTACTGCGAGTCACTGCGCGGGATTAGCCGAGCGGTCTAAGGCGCTGTAGTCATGGAGTGTGCAACTGGTCCCGGCGGAGGTTCGAGTCCTCCCTCGGGCATGGGTGTGTGTGTTTGTCCTTAGGTTAATTTAGGTTAAGTAGTGTGTAAGCTCAATGACTGATGACCTTAGCAGTTAAGTCCCATAAGATTTCACACACATTAGAACATTTTTTCTACTGCGAGTCGTTAACTAGATAGCGAAATTTTAAAAGTTCTCACACCGAGAACTGAAGTGTACCTGTGGTAGCAAACACTACAGAACAACACAAGTGCATACACCAACTATGTGGATTCTTACCAGTAATAAGACAATTGACCAACAGAGGTTGTGTTCAAAATCACCAACGTCCGAGGTCAGCGGCAATACACGCCTCCACTATGTATCGAACGACAGCTGCACACGTGTTAGCAGTTCAGCAGAAATGTCCGAGCAGGTTGCAGCAATACATCTTTGCATATCATCAGGTGTAGTCGGTATGTCCTTGTAGATAGCGTCTTCCAGGTCTACAGACGTCAAAACTGGGGAATGGGGCGTCCAGTCCAACGATTTTGAAACATTTCAAGAAGACATGCTGTAGTACTTCATGCACTATTGGCTGGAACACTGATGTCTCCTAGTCTGCAGAGGGAAGTCTTCTAGCACCTTTGGAAAACGGTCTCTTAGGAGGCTGCGGTATCTGTGCGCCTTCCGTGTTCCGTCTATAACAAATGGGCCTATCAGATGATGCTTCAGTATCCCACACCAAACCTTTACACACCGTGGACGCTGACGTTATACCTACGAAGCCGACAGATGTCATAAACGTAGCCATGATTTATAAGTGCGACTTCATCTCTAAAGAAGAAAAATAATTCATCTGCAATATGTCTTAATGCCCGTGCACAGAAGTTAACACGATTCTCATAATCATTTCCATTCAGCTCTGAATAGAGAAAGATGTGCTAGAGAAGGAACCTATGTCGATGGAGAATGCATAGCACACTTGCCTGACTCATTCCACTTCCTCGTGTGACTACACGGGAGCTAACTCACAGATCAGTTGTAACAGCAGCAAGACCAATAATTGCCGCCTCTTCTGTCGTGACTTGTTTCTTTGTGTTAATTGTCTAGGTGTTTACACTTTCACGTAACTGGTTGAAATGGTCGATAAATAATTGTCGAGACAGTTGATATCTGTTGGGATATCTTGCCGCATACACCATACGAGAACGAACTGCATTCTTTCTACACTCTCCACATATCTTGAGGATGTTGGCTTTTTCTGCATTGGTACATCCGTCGTCCACTCACGACCTACTGCTTGGACTGTCACACACTAACTGACTAGCAAGTCACGGTGCACTCAACGAACGTACAAACACACTGTAAACAATCATAAGAACATCGTAAATAGCAACTACGCAGTTAGAGTGGCACAAACAAGTGTCGAATTGGAAAGTTTTCAAAATACAATATCTCTTAAACGACTAGCTCTAGAATCCTGCAACTAAAACAACTGATATTGTAATTTACCTTAAATGGTTCAAATGGCTCTGAGCACGATGGGCCTTAACTTCTCAGGTCATCAGTCGTCTAGGACTTAGAACTACCTAAACCTAACTAACCTAAGGACATCACACACATCCATGCCCGAGGCAGGACTCGAACCTGCGACCGTAGCGGTCGCGCAGTTGCAGACTGTAGCGCCTAGAACCGCTCGGCCACTCCGGCCGGCAATTTACCTTACTTTACAGTCTCTAAGTATTATTAGAATGTACTTATTGGCTAACAATACGAGCCCCTGACTACCAATCCATTCTGTGAAAACTGCACGTCCATAGCAATTTCCATTTCCACAATATTTGCGGTGCAAGATAGTTCACCTAATATATATATATATATATATATATATATATATATATATATATATATATATATATAATAAATATTTCGTGCAAATTGGCTCATCGACGATGAATTAAAGTTTCCCACCGTGACTTTATAGTCTGTGTTTACTGGACATTCCTCCTTGCTTTGGTTCACAATACCTCTCAAATAGGAAATATGTTTTTTTTTTCTTTTTTTTAATTCCCACCACACTTAGACGACATTGTTACGTAGTGGAAACTAGAAGTTTAAACTAACTGTAAGATTTAAACCAGGATACATAAACATCAGTACTCTGCTTTTTAACGATGAGTAAGTAATTTCTCAGAAGACAGAAAATGCATCTTCTAAGGCAAATACGTAAGATCCATCAAAAAAATCTCAGAAAAACATTAAGTAAAGACTTTAAAAGGGAAGTTTCCAGTTTACCTCAAAGGAGCACTAAATGAATAGCTAACAGAACAGGTGTCACATTTGCAGGTTGCGGTGTTAGCTAATGTTTATCAGTGTGGCATTACACCCCTCTACCCTCGATGCATGCCGAACTCAGTTGGAAAGGGCGTCATGAAAGCCGTCGTTCCCCTCCTGAGGAGCAGGTGCACAAATCCAGTAACTGTTCATTGATGTCCCTAAAATGGTACTGAGACAGAGTCGACGTCCGAGCGGATCCGGTGCATATTTTACTGGCTACAGATTTGGGAGTCTTGCTAACCACGACATTACCGCCAAATCACGCAGACAGTTCGTAGAAATATGTGCCGTTTGTGGATGAGCATTGTCCTGTTGAAAAATGATTAAGCGATGGTGTCACGTGAGAGGTAAGACAAGAGATCGCAGGTTGTCCATAACGTACCACTTGGCGAATGATGGCTCAGTCCTTACCAGCCGTGACCTGAATTCACCCATGAATGTTCCCCAAACCATAATGTGCGGAGTAACACTGCTCTCAAAAACAAAACAAACAATGAGAGTTTTAGCCAGGTCGCCGCCATATTCTCCGACGATGGTCACCTAGGATGGTGTATATCCGCGATTCATCGCTGAACACAATGAGACGCCATTCTCCAGCAGTCCAAGCTACCACGTCACACCACCACTCCAAAAGCAGCCATCTGTGTTGCAGTGTTAACGGCAGCCTACGCATGAGATAGCGATTCCCTAACCTAGCATTTGAAACTACAGGGTGTCCACAATGAGACTCCAACATTTTAATATCCTATATCTTTCTCATTTCACATGGTGGACCTGTGAATCCTGAAGGGGCAGACAGAGCAACTCAACAAGTTTGTAGTGTGCAGATTTGATACGCCAAGTGGCCGTAGTGGAACTGCAGTCAATTGTTTTAGCAAAATGGAGGACATGAAGGAGCGTACACAAGTGATCTGGTGGTGTGCAGAGACAAAATCGGCGACCCAAGTGCAAAGAAACTTTCGTCGAGTTTACAACAAAGCGCCCCAGCTGTTCAAGACTATAAAGAACTGGTGTGATCAGTTTTTGGCTACTGGGAGTGTTGCGAAAGGGCATGGTGGTGGTAAGCCTGGGATCAGCGAACATCATGTGGAATAAGTGCGGCGGTCATTCGAACAAAGTCCAGAGAAGTCAGTGCGACAGGCAGCACGAGAACTTCGTATGAAACGTTCAACAGTGCACAAAGTACTCCATCAGCGATTACATTTGTACACATATAAAGTGCAGGTTCTGCAAGAAATCAAACCTGATGATCGACCAAAGCGAGAAGAATTTGCATATGTCATGTTAGATCGCATTGCCGCAAACGACACATTTTTATCACGCGTGATGTTTACTGACGAGGCAACCTCTCACGTGTCAGGGGCTGTCAATCGTCACAATTTGCGCATCTGGGGGTCCGAAAATCCACATGCACCTAGGGAACACGTGCGCGACAGTCCGAAAGTTAATGTGTTGTGTGGTCTGATGATAAATCGCATTGTGTCCTCGGAGTCTTTCGCGAGGGCATACATGAATAAAACGTTCTCGGTTTTCCAGCCGCGGCTGGAAAACAGAGAACGTTTTATTCGTTATAAATCCCATTGTTGGGCCGTTTTTCTTTCAGAAGCCGACTGTGGATGGAACCATCTACCTGGACATTTTGGAACAATTTGCCGTGCCACAGATAACAGACCTGCAGCCCAATGTTATGTTTCAACAGGACGGTGCACCACCCCATTGGAGCCTTGATGTCCGATAATTTTTAAATGACACATTCCCGCAACGATGGATTGGCCGTAGAGGTCCAATTCCTTGTCCGCCACGTTCGCCCGACATAACCCCCCTCGATTTTTTCTTGTGGGGTTATGTAAAAGACCAGGTATACGCTCACCAGTAAAGGACCTGCATGACTTGAAACAGCACATAAGAATTGTCATCAACTCTGTCACAGAACAGATGCTCCGCAACACATGGCACGAAATCGATTATAGACTTGATATTCTTCGCGATACCTGTGGCGCCCATGTACGTGCTTAACCCTCCACCTGTGTATGAAAATCTTGATGAGCTGCTGCAGGATTTCCCTGTATTTGTTCGTCAATAAATTGTTTCCTCTCATATTTTATGAGTTCAAATGTTGGAATCTCATTGTGGACACCCTATGAAGAGAAGAGAAGAACAAAAACTAATTCCAACACTGAACTGTAATGTCAGTATTCTACAAACGCTTTGCTTTCACTGAAATATGCCAACGTCCCGGCCATTGTCACATGTAACCGTCGTCAGGGTGACGACGTACGATCGAGGCACAGTGGTGCCTGGTGTTCCCCCTCCTTACCACCACTGGCTGGAAACAATGAGGCAGGCGGAGGGCAGGCGAGGTGGAGAACCCCGGCAGCGATTACTCAGTCTCAGTCGTCAGGAGCGGACAATTGCCGCCCTCAATATGTGCGCCGGCTGGGGGAGGGGGGGGGAGGGTGGGAGGGAGCGCTCCCCCTTGACGCCGGACAGCCTGGGGCCGCCGCAGGCGGAAACCTGACTCCCCGATGGGGAGGCCGAGCCCGTGGTCGATTCCAGGCTCAAGGACGCTCTTCCGACTGTTAAGAGGTGACTACTGTCGTTCCAGCACTACTGCTCTTTATAACCGCAACACCAGGAATGACAGCGTAACGAAATCTTCCTTGCCGGCCGAAGTGGCCGTGCGGTTAAAGGCGCTACAGTCTGGAACCGCAAGACCGCTACGGTCGCAGGTTCGAATCCTGCCTCGGGCATGGATGTTTGTGATGTCCTTAGGTTATTTAGGTTTAACTAGTTCTAAGTTCTAGGGGACTAATGACCTCAGCAGTTGAGTCCCATAGTGCTCAGAGTCATTTTTTTGAAATCTTCCTTAACTTGTTGTGTACGTACACTGACGGAAAAGAATCGCAACACACATTGCAAGATCAGAGGTTAATTTAAGTGCGAGGTAAGTCATTGCAAATGTGAAATTTTGGTACGTTAATAACCGATGTAACCGCCAGAATGTCGAATGCAAGAGCGCAAACGTACACGCATTGTGTTGCACAGTTGCTGGATGTCAATTTGTGGGATGGAATTCCATAGCTGTTGCACTTGGTGGGTGAGTACAAGGACGCTTAATACTCCTTGTCGATAATGTTGGAATTGTCACCCAATAATGTCACATGTGTGCTCTACTCTAGACAAATCTAGTGATCGAGCAGTCGAAGGCAACATGTCGACACCCTGTAGGGCACATTGGGTTACAACATTTGTATGTGGACCAGACTTATTCTGTTGGAAAACACACACTGGAAGAAGAATGGCAGCACAAAAGGTCGAATCACAAGGCGTTCAGATTTGCAGTCAGCGTGTGTGGGATAACAACGAGAGCGCTCTTCGTGTCACAGGACGTTGCACCCCAGACCATAACTCCAGATAAAGTCCAGTGTGTCTAGCATGCAGACATGCTGGTTCCAGATCATCAACTGTCCTCCTTTTAACTAACACACGCCCATCACTGGCACCAAGGCGGTAGCATGTTTCATCAGGAAAGACCTCGCCCTTGCCCTCCAATGAACTCTCGCAGCGCGGGGTAGCCATACGGTCTGAAGCGCCGTGTCACGGCTCTCCCCGTCGGACGCTCGATTCCTCCCTCGGGCATAGGTGTGTATGTTGTCCATAGCGTAAGGTAGTTTAAGTTAAATTAAGTAGTGCGGAGGCTTAGGGACCGATGACCTCAGCAGTTTGGACCCCTAAGACCTTACCACAAATTTTCTAATTTCGAGCTCTCGCTTGACTCCACTGAATTCACAAAAGGCCGTACTTTGGGATCAGTAGAATGCACGCTATACGGCGCCTGTCTCGGATTTGTAATGGTTCACTGTTTGACTGTGGTGCCAACTGCTGCTCGAATAGGTGCTACAGAAGCAGTAGGTCGAACACGATGGTCTTCCACTTGAGCAGTGTCACGTGACCCGTCGAGAGGACGCTCTTCTTGCTAGCGTCCACCACTATGAGCAGTCACTTACTGCGGCTGCATTCCTGGCTATATCGCAGGAGAAACATCCAGCTTCTCGTCACTTTATTACACGACCTCGTTCAAACTCAGTGAGGTTCTGACCATGCCGTCTTTGTCGCCGTAAAGGTATTTTTCGCTAACATCAACTTACCAGTCCAAAGCTAATTCTCACAGCAATCCTGATCTGCATCCTCACAGTGACGTCACTAACGCCGCTCTTAATCGACTGGCGCGAGCTCTGAACACTCATCTCTCAGATGCAGAAGCACTCCTACCGACTTTCGTTTGTGACCCACAACTCTTTATTGGTGCTGCGACTTTTTTTCCGCCAGTGTAGTATAATAAGAAAAATTCGGGGCGTGGGGAAATTTGTAAATGGTCTGGCGGAATATGGGGTACGATGATAAGTTCAGAGAGCTGCCAACTTTAGCAGCCTAAGTTAGGCATGGAGTCGAAACGAGCTTTGACGACAGATAATCGTACGACGTTCCATGCTGCTTCACCTACATACCAGAATTCGTCTATTGCAGTGACTTGTCAGTCTCTCTGTAACTTGTGACCAGATGTTATAAATGAATGGGAGATATGAACATGCTGACCAGAGCAACAGTCAAGCACCCTCTATATGAGGGTGCTGTCCTCACCAAGGGCAGTATGATTTTTGTTTTATCTTGTTGATAGATACTGACAGAGAGGCCTCAAAGCCAGGGAACAGCCTCCGGCATCAACAAGCCAGAGATCTAACTGGTACTGTTGAAATAAACGTCTAATCCAGTAACACCCAATACCATCACGCCAGTCGTGGACTCCTATAACCGTGACGAATCAAATCTGACAAAGGATGTCCATCTCGATGCTTTACGCAGAACAGAGATAGGTCTGGAATGATGACCTGGTGCCAATCATGTGTGGAGTGCTATCGTTGGGCGAACCACTGTCCAAGCGCCTTCTTTTACCGCCGTGCCAAGAGAAGCAGCGGGAATGGTCGAAGAGGTGGTAGTCCGTGGTGCACCAGACCTCGTCTCACTGTCGAAGTGGGCGGTTGTCTTGCAACAGACAAGTTTGTTTTCTGACTCAAGGTAAATGATGCTGCTGTACAATTCTCCACGATAGGGAAAACAAATCGTCTGTTTCCTCGGGTGACAATCGCCCAATGCAGTCAGACCTTGTATGCTGTTTGAGAGCCGGCCGGAGTGGCCGAGCGGTTCTAGGAGCTTCAGTCCGGAACCGCGCGACCGCTACGGTCGCAGGTTCGAATCCTGCCACGGGCATGGATGTGTGTGATGTCTTTAGGTTAATTATGTTTAGGTAGTTCTTAGGGGACTGATGACCTCAGAAGTTAAGTCCCATAGTTCTCAGACCCATTTTGCGATTTGAGAAAGGCTTGAGCACGTCATATGGCTGTACGATCCAGCACTGCCGGGGAACTACTTCTGTGTACTCCGGCGACGGTCGTTTGGGGTCGTCGAGATCATGTGTACCGTTGAGTATGGATACCATACTGTCCTGCGAATTGTGGGGACCCTATCAACAGGAGCAGCTGTAACACGAGACGATAAATCGCACTGCTGCTTTGGTGGACGTTACTCCTTCTTACACGAGGAATATCCCGATATTCTCACAAACAACGAACAATCAGATGTGGTTTCTGAATGACAAACACCACGGGTAATTTTTCGTTATGTATACACGGTGCAGTTACATTATTGTGACCACCGCCTACGTCCGACGTCTACGTGGGGAGACCACTCAATGATGGCAGGTGGCAGCACAAGCAGTGGAGGGAATATAAAGCCTGTAAGATAAGGCGAAAAGCAGGGCAGTCGTTGTAATGCGGAAAACGCGCGATTTATCTGATGTCCGAAAGGACATGATAATTGGCTTTCGGGCTGAGACTGGAAGCATTTCGGACATAGCTAAGTTTTTAAACTGTGTGCGTACCGCTTTGGTTAAAGTATACCGTGCATAGGAAAATGGCGCTATTCAAATCCCGCCCCGAAGCAGCGGTGTTGCGCCACAGATCGTAGATGACTGGGGTGAACGATGGCTGGAAATGTGTAAACGACAAATAGACGCCCAACTGTTGAACAACTGATGGACGAAGAGGATATCTGTGGTGTCACCACCAGACACCACACTTGCTAGGTGGTAGCCTTTAAATCGGCCGGGGTCCATTAGTATACGCCGGACCCGCGTGTCGCCACTGTCAGTGATTGCAGACCGAGCGCCGCCACACGGCAGGTCTAGAGAGACTTCCAAGCAGTCGCCCCAATTGTACAGCCGACTTTGCTAGCGATGGTTCACTGACAAATTACGCTCTCATTTGCCGAGACGATAGTTAGCATAGCTTTCAGCTACGTCATTTGCTACGACCTAGCAAGGCGCCATTATCAATTGCTATTTATCTTGTGATGCATGTACCGTCAGACCGATGTTCACCAATTATGGATTAAAGTTAAGTATTCCAGCAGCTATGTACCTTTTTTGCTAGTCTCAATTCCTTGTCATTTTCCAGACCTCACGCCATCCTGCGTGAACTTAAACGCGTGCCCTTCGGCCTCCCGTCCTACTGGATTGGCTGTCTTGCCAGTCCACAAAAATATCAACAGTGTCAGCTCAACGACCGTTCAGCGAATGTCGCTGCGTATTGGACTCCTCATAAGAGTTCTCGGTCATGCGCCCATGCTGACATCCATCGACGAGGAAGGCGGGGCTCAGCCAGCCATTGTCTCAAATGGATGTCTACCGAATGGCGACAAGTGGATTTTCCAGAGTAATCATGTTTTATTGTTCCATCGGACAGACACTGTGTGACCCTGCAACAATCATCGTAAAGGTCTAGTTCGGAGGAGTGATCTCATCACTCTGGAAGACAGCTCGGCACGATGGCATCTACCAGCAGGACAGTGCAACATTTCACACAGCTCGCATTGCACGTGTGTGATTCAAAGAGCACCAGTATGAGTCTACCGTACTCTCGTGTTCAGCAAACACCCTAGATTGTGACCCAATCGACAATCTGTGATACCCTCTGGATCGCGCTGTTTGCGCCATGGATTCTCAGACAAGAAACCTAGCGCAGCTGGTCACTGCACTGGAGTCACTACAACGACACAGGCCTGTGGGCATCTTCCCGATACTCATTTAATTCTCTTCTTGCACGTCCGCAATGCAAAAGTTGGTTATCTAGGCTTCTGACAGTGGGCCACGTTAATGTTACCAGACCGTGTAGAATATAGATGACGTCACCCGCATATGATTAGCGTAATTGAGATGAAATGCTACTGATCTAGATATATAAGGATTTACCACGTTCCATGCCTACTTTATTTGTGCTGCATGGCACTTCCTTGGTGTTGCGGTTTTAATGGCCAGTTGTGTAGTAACAATCTCATTACAGGTCACGGCTGTCACTTCCACGAAAACTCGTTGTTACTTATCGGGTGCTTTATTGGAAAATTTGTATCTGTGACTCATTGTATAAGTACTAGATCACTATTGCCAAATTCAGAGGTTCATTCCCCAGGCGGTTCTATGATCTGCCGTGTCACATTGTTGTGTTCTGTTCACAGTGTGGACCCATCCTATTGGATTGTATCCTAGTGGATACAAGATGCCCAGCATCTTGTATCCACTGAAAAGGAGTGTTGGGCTTCATGGACCTGATGGGTAGGCCTTACCTAATCTGTATTAAGTGGCTGGGATTCGAATATTACCACTTTTGCTTGAGGGTTAATGACTCTCCCATCACTTTCTGGAAATACAGTTCCGCAAACTACTGCAAGCAACAGTTTTCTCAGAGAAGTACAACTAGCGGTAGACGGAAATGACCAGTGAGATTCCCTTCAAGGAGCTCCTGAGGCTGACTCACTGTAAGTCTAATGTCTCAAAATAATTTTTCACGGGCACCGTAAAATAGCAGAGTTTTCCGGCAGCTCTTTTGTGTTAAGAAAGCTGTCTGTGGGCCATTCAGGGAAGAGACAATGTTCTTAATGTAGCCTGTATCAAGCCAGGAGGGAATGATTTTTTTTTTATTTTATTTGATTTTTACTTGTGGCATCAGCTTTGTTTATGGTTTGATCTTATCAGTCCACCTAATTTGCAACATCCTACTACAACCTCGAGTCTATAACGCTTCGATTTTCTTCTTGTTCAGGTTTTTCACTGTTCGTGATTCACTTCCATGCAGCATTGTGCGCCAGACCCACACACTCAGAATTTTCTTCCTCAGATTGAGACGCATGTTTTCTAGCAGTAGACTTCTTCTGACCGGAAATATGCTGTTTGCCTGTGATAGCCTGCTTTTTGTCTCCTCCTTCCTACGTCCATGATATCTTTATTTGCTGGCAGAGTTGCAGAATTCTTGTTGCATGCTCATCCAGCTTCAACGCCAGACGCACAAGCGAAGAGATTCATTTTATTTAGAGTTTGACGCTCTTGGATAAAAACAAATGTGTTAAAAATTAGAAAAGAATTAATTATGAACAGGTCGGCCGCGGTGGTCTCGCCGTTCTAGGCGCTACAGTCCGGAACCGCGCAACTGCTATGGTCGCAGGTTCGAATCCTGCTTCGGGCATGGATGTGTGTGATGTCCTTAGGTTAGTTAGGTTTATGTAGTTCTCAGTTCTAGGGGACTGATGACCTCAGATGTTAAGTCCCATAGTGCTCAGAGCCAATTATGAACAATCACTTCAGTGAGCAAAAGGAAAATACACTCCTGGAAATGGAAAAAAGAACACATTAACACCGGTGTGTCAGACCCACCATACTTGCTCCGGACACTGCGAGAGGGCTGTACAAGCAATGATCACACGCACGGCACAGCGGACGCACCAGGAACCGCGGTGTTGGCCGTCGAATGGCGCTAGCTGCGCAGCATTTGTGCACCGCCGCCGTCAGTGTCAGCCAGTTTGCCGTGGCATACGGAGCTCCATCGCAGTCTTTAACACTGGTAGCATGCCGCGACAGCGTGGACGTGAACCGTATGTGCAGTTGACGGACTTTGAGCGAGGGCGTATAGTGGGCATGCGGGAGGCCGGGTGGACGTACCGCCGAATTGCTCAACACGTGGGGCGTGAGGTCTCCACAGTACATCGATGTTGTCGCCAGTGGTCGGCGGAAGGTGCACGTGCCCGTCGACCTGGGACCGGACCGCAGCGACGCACGGATGCACGCCAAGACCGTAGGATCCTACGCAGTGCCGTAGGGGACCGCACCGCCACTTCCCAGCAAATTAGGGACACTCTTGCTCCTGGGGTATCGGCGAGGACCATTCGCAACCGTCTCCATGAAGCTGGGTTACGGTCCCGCACACCGTTAGGCCGTCTTCCGCTCACCCCCCAACGTCGTGCAGCCCGCCACCAGTGGTGTCGCGACAGGCGTGAATGGAGGGACGAATGGAGACGTGTCGTCTTCAGCGATGAGAGTCGCTTCTGCCTTGGTGCCAATGATGGTCGTATGCGTGTTTGGCGCCGTGCAGGTGAGCGCCACAATCAGGACTGCATACGACCGAGGCACACAGGGCCAACACCCGGCATCATGGTGTGGGGAGCGATCTCCTACACTGGCCGTACACCACTGGTGATCGTCGAGGGGACACTGAATAGTGCACGGTACATCCAAACCGTCATCGAACCCATCGTTCTACCATTCCTAGACCGGCAAGGGAACTTGCTGTTCCAACAGGACAATGCACGTCCGCATGTATCCCGTGCCACCTAACGTGCTCTAGAAGGTGTAAGTCAACTACCCTGGCCAGCAAGATCTCCGGATCTGTCCCCCATTGAGCATGTTTGGGACTGGATGAAGCGTCGTCTCACGCGGTCTGCACGTCCAGCACGAACGCTGGTCCAACTGAGGCGCCAGGTGGAAATGGCATGGCAAGCCGTTCCATAGGACTACATACAGCATCTCTACGATCGTCTCCATGGGAGAATAGCAGCCTGCATTGCTGCGAAAGGTGGATATACACTGTACTAGTGCCGACATTGTGCATGCTCTGTTGCCTGTGTCTATGTGCCTGTGGTTCTATCAGTGTTATCATGTGATGTATCTGACCCCAGGAATGTGTCAATAAAGTTTCCCCTTCCTGGGACAATGAATTCACGGTGTTCTTATTTCAATTTCCAGGAGTGTATTTATCAAAGTCAAATAAATGATCTTTCCTTCGTCGGGTACCGTAGCCATATCGGATTTTTTGAAAGATATTTCCACTATTTGACGGTTAATTATTCATTTATTTTACACAATCAAGATTTCGGCTTCGTAGCCAGTCTCAATTGCATGTTGAAATGCTAAAATACGTCTGACCTGTCTGTGACATGTCATCGTCGAAAAAACATGTTTCTAGTCTTATAGACCAGTAGTCGTATTACAGGATATGAGTACATATCCAAGTGAGAAACCATTAACTGTCAGTTGATGAACAGAAGTGATGAACGCATGTCACAGGAACATATCAGGCGTTAAATAATTCGTGGTGTATCTCAGTGGTTTCTCGTTGTGCGTAATATTAGTCATATTACGTGTCTTGGATATGTACTCGTATTCCGTAATGAGACAAATGGTCTATAAGACCAGAGATACGTTTTTTCGGCAACAACAGGCAACATTTCAACATGCACTTGAGAATGGCTACAAAACCGAAATCATAATTATGTAAAGTAAATAAAAAATTAACTGTCAACCGGCAGAAATATCTTTCGAAGTTCTATGTCACAGTTTTGTTACTACTTATTTCTCATTCGCTCCGCACATACCCTCCCATATATATTTGAAGTCTCTCCTAGGAGGCACAAGACACATTTCCTATGGTATTTCGGCACATTTTTAACATTTCGTCTTTGCAATGTTAGAGTCAGCCAAAACAAACAGTGTTTATCACATATTTTATGTGACGCCCTGTGTTTGGTATCTCGCAATGCAACAATAATTGATATTTCTGCCTGATGTTGAGTAATACGTGACATTTGTTTATGTATAGAGTCAACTGGAAAACCACGTAACAAGCGTAGATCTCGGTCAGAACTTCCAGAGTGTAGGTCTGTCTGTCTGGAATCGCGTTACAGCCTGTTATCATTGCTCAAGGACAAAGTTTTATGTATCTTCATATGACAGTCATTGCAATAAACAGACGCACTGCTGCTGAGTTATGAGTTTGTATACATATGGTCCAGTAGGGGACACGTTTGACGAAAATCTTCTGATGATAGCGATACAGTGGTATGTGGCGGTCTTACCTTTTGACTGATAATGTTCCACCCTTGTTATGAGATTGAAGTCCTCTGCTAAGACATCTCCAGTACAGCAATTGCAAAGAAATAAATTACGAAATTAATTCCATGTCACAAATTGGCAGCTATAAAAGTTAGACGTTAATCGCGAACGTCATCAAATTAGCCAAACCACTCGCTAAATTACTGAAAACCGCAGATATTTACTTGTTTTCTACATATTTTTGGTACCTTGCGTTAACTGTATCTTACAGAATACAACAGGTTCACCACCGACACGCTCACGGAGCTTCCAGTGTCTCCCGCCAAGTCATTTATGTTTATGGCACTATACTATTCCCTTAGTATAAACCCAAACGTACTTTTATGGCTAGATTTCTTTCCGTTAAGGATGCAGTATAAGACGCGCGAATTTGACTAGTAATCGAAACGTCGTGTGTCACAGGTTCGATTCCAGCCACTGCTTAAAACTTGAATAAAAATCATCTGCAATGGCTGCCGAAGACTTCCGGCATCAGAAGTGTTCCGGCGTACCACAAGCGACGGCATAAAGATGAAGAACACAAGAGTAGAGGAGGCTGTGAGACGACGTCAGCCAATAGTACGTTGACTAGGATGGCATCACGACAGGAGCGGCCCCTATCAGAAGAGAATATAAACGCCGCTGCTGCCAACCTCGGCCAGACAGTGGTGGACCGGCACTGGCAAACCAGGACAGTAGAAGTGCCGCCATCTTAGCTGTTACACTGAGAATTGTGTCTTACATCAATTGCTTTCATGGACGTTCTATATAGTGAAGGACGTTGATTACTTGCGTGTCGCCCATCGCCTGCGACACCATTGTAAACCAAAGTTACGATTGTCCCTCTACTTCATTGTAATAAAATCCATTAATGTGATTTGCTTGAATTGTTGTATAGCTATCCGAGAGAGCAGCATCCCTTAGGCACCCTATAAGAGACGATTGGCCGGAACCCACAAGAAGTCACCTGCATTCTGGAAACGGTCTTGTAAAAGGAGGGTGTAGAAGCGGGTAGAGGTTGTAATGGTTCTTTATTTACCTGACCATTATGGCACTCCAACCCCATTTCTCGATACCAGTAATATCGTACTACTTTTCTGCGAAGTAACAGACATACTTTTGTGACAATATTCGCATTTGGCTTTATTAATGTATAGGTACTCCGACGTATCGATATATTACAGTGATATGGTTCTTGTGTGTATTAATTTCTGTCAGTCTGTCATAATCTGTGACTTACTTGTTACCGTTTTGGCGCGAATGCGCACAGAGAAGTCTTTGTTTCACTTTGCAGAAGTTAAGTTGTTATTTCGCTTTGTAAAAGAACAGTCAAGTCTTGTGTTTGGTTAAAATGGAAATTAAATACATGAAGATTGATAGAAAACTGTTTTCTTGATGATGTGACAATTAAGAAGAACTATATGTGAACCTACAATAAATTTAATAAATATGTGGATCGTGAACACAAAGTCAAAAATTATTTCTACCATACCATTGTTCTGATCTGGGATTGTTTGATCATTAAGAATGTCCTGAAAAACGCATTTGTTGGGTCTTCAAATATTGCTAAAATACAGATCTGGACCTTCTAGCTGTCAAAGTGGAATCACTCTAGAATCAACAAGACGAGCCACAACAACTTCGACGAAATCTACGTGGGAATCCACTCAAAATAAGTGCCAAAATTAATTACTTTTTTACAGTGACTTCATTATTTCCATTCTGCCGATACCATCCACAGTCAATAACTTTGTTGTTGCCCGATAAAGCGAACATATGCTGCGTCAGCAACATTGTTAATCTGCTTTCTAACCTACTTTGCAAGTGGTGGTATTGTTAGAAGGTTCTGGGCACTCGCTTGGCCTTGGGGTTGGAAACTGTCCCTGAAGAAGGAGGAATCAGCAAGGATCAACGGCTTGAGGTTGCGAGAGGCAATTTAAACCACTGCATTGCAGACACGTAATGTGTATCCACCGGACATGTGGCCTATAAATGACAAAGCGTCATGTGATCTCTCCATTGGCATTTTGGATTTGTCCCCCATTCAGAGCTCCGCAAGGGAACTGCCAAGGGGGAGGTAACGATGAGGAAGAGGACGAATAACCAACGAACATGTATCATCATACTAGTCGAAGCATGTAATGTCAGTAGTCTGAACGTGGTAGCAAGGTAGTAAATGTGGAAAGGTAAATACAAAGCCTCGATTTGTATGCAGTGCGAGTCTTCCGAAATGCAAAGAAGATAAATATTTCAGGTCAGACGAGTATAGGCAGCAGCAGAAACTGGTGTAATGGGTATGGAATTCATCATGAAGAGAAAAGTAGGTGAGAGAGTGAGTTACTGTGAATAACCTAGTGAAAGGCTTGTTCTCATCACAATCAAAAGCAAACCAACGCCCACAACAATAGTTCAGGTATAAGTGCCGATATCACTGGGAGACGATGAAGAGATCGAGAATGTATATGAAGATTCTGAGCTGGTAATTCAGTAAGTGAAGGCAAATGATAATCTAGCAATCTTGGGGGATTGGAACGCTGCTGTAGGGAAAAGAAGAAAGAGCTACAGGAGCATGTGGTCTCGGTATTAGTAATGGGGAGAAAGACTGAGTTTTGCAATAAATTTCAGCTAGTAATAGCGAATACACTGTTCAAAAACGTGTACTTGAGAAAGCCCTGAAGACACGAAAAGATTCCCGATCGATTACATCATGGACAGAGATTCCGAAATCAGATTTCGATTGTAAAGCATAGTCAGGAGCAGCCATAGACGTGGATCACAGTTTAGTAATGATGAAGAGTAGTATGCAGTTTAAGGGAACCGTCTAGAAGAATCAAGACTCAGAGACGTGGGATACTGATGTAATGAATATTGACGTGATAGGGTTGAGAGTATGCAGTTAAGACGAGCAGGAATGGATATTTCTAAAAATGGCAATCACAGAGGTTCCCAGACAAACATATGTACAAGGAAAATAAGAAAATAGTAACCTCTGGTAATGGAAGAAATACTTTAATCGATCGACATAAGAAGTAACTCCAAAAAAGACAGGAATAAACCAACATAAATCAAATAGAAATGAAATAAACAGGAAGTGCAGGGAAGCCAAGGCGAAATGGCCCCAGGAGAAATATGAATTCATCGAAAAAAAATGATCATTGAAGACTGATTCAACACGTAGAAAAAGAAAAACAATCTTCTGTGAAATTAAATATTAAGACTGCAAGAGGAATTCCACTGTTAAATGCACAGGAGAAAGCGATTAGCTTGAAAGAGTACATGGAAGGCCTGTATAAGCGGAAGCATCTGTATGATGACGTGTTATAAGCAGAAACAGCAGTCTGTATGGAAGACAGAAAGGATCCAGTATTAGAATATAATTTTACAGAACTTTGGAAAATGTGCGATCAAATAAGGCAGAAGGTACGAATCACACACATCCGGAATTTCTTAAGATGAGTGGCAAGCGGCCAACCACTGAGGCAAGATTGTAGATTCTATGAGTGCGCAGACATGTCATCTAACTTTTCGAAGAATTTTGTGCACAAAATCCCGAACATATTCCAGAATAAGGTCAAGAGTTCACAAATGCAAGTTTCTGACAAGAATGATATACATGACAATGAAAATGAAAATTAGATCATGTTCACTATGACTTTCAAAAAGTAAGAGAATCAGAATGGCAGTTCCATCGTTGCTATTAGCAATGAGAGCAAGACTTCAAGAAATTCAAGACAGGTTCACAGGACTTATCGTCCTAGATAAAGCGTTATACAATGTGAAAAGTTTCAAGATGTTAGAAATTCTGGAAAAAATATGATTTGCACTAGACTTAAGAGGGAAAAATATTAGTGAAGAACCAAGAATAATGAGCTTGGATTAACAAGTACGTAAGAAAAGGATGCATACTTTCTCCTCTACTGCTTAATCTAGACATAGAAATGCACGACGGAAACGAGGATAGACTGAGAGTAAACAGAATAAAGACTACAGTAAGAGAAACAGCATAAGTGAGGTAAGCGACAAACATCTAAATTGATGAGCACGAAGTAGACGAAATTAAAGAAATCTACTACCTGGGATACAAAATTAAACATGACGAACGAAGCAAAGGCAACATAAGGGGCAGACTATCAGAGGCAGGGAGGTGTCAGAATATGTCGATCTTAATTTGAGATACAAAATTCTGAGAATGGACGTTTGCAGCACAACAGTTTATAGTAATGACTGACAAAAACCGAAAAAAGGCACTCGAGAGAGTGGACGGATAAAAAAAGGAACCAGGAGGCTCCCAACGGAATTGGTCAGGAAAGAAATGATAAGGAGGAAACTAACAAAGAGAAGGGAGAGGATGGTAGGACATGTGTGAAGAAATCACGGAGCAAGTTCCATGGTGGTAGAGGGAAATGCAGAGGCTAAAAGCTGTAGAGGGAGACAGAGATACAAATAATCAAAAAAATACGAAGGGCGTTGAATAAGTAATCTCATACATTTCTTTTCGAAAGCAGTTGGCTTTCATTCAGGATTGCAATAAATCATAATATTCCTCATTCATTTGGCTACAAACACCTGTTTTTTTTTTAATATGATCTCCGTTCAGTGGACAGATCTTCGATCCTCTAAATGGGAGGGCCTCCTTGCCAGCCGGTATCACTCTACTCGTTGACGGCGGAGTCAACGTCTTGCTGCATCAGCAACCTCCCACTCATCCACGTGGAGTCCATTCTCCGTAGGATCAGACAGATGGCAGTCGGAAGGTGTGAGATCCGGGCGCTGGGTTGAATGAGGAAGAACGGTCCAATAAAGTTTTTTGAACTCCTCTCGGGTGTGTAGACTTGCTTGAGTCCTTGTGTTGTGATGGAGACGGACACGGTAAGGTCATTTTTTCAATTTCCTGAAGGTTGTACAATAAGTCTCAGAGTTAAACGTTGCACCGTGAGAGAAGGCATCAAACAAAATAACTCCTTTCTAGTCGCAGAAGACCTTTGCCATTGCTTTACCGGCCGAGGATTTGAACTTTGTCCTACGAGGAGAGGTGGTGTGGCTCCGCTCCATGGATTGGCGCACTATTGCCCGTTCGGAGTGATGAACCCAGGATTCATCGCCTGTGATGATTTTCTGTCATCACGCAGGAGATCGTCCCTGTTGCTATGGTGGCAGACGTCTTGCCCAGCGACTGACTGTCACGTCTCTGTAGACATTCTGCAAGCGCCTATGAGCATCTGCGATGCTCTGGTTCTGCGCCAAGAGAAACTCAATGGCAGCTGTCTGCATGGAACTCAACTACGTTATGGATGCACTTTCCAAAGCTGAGTGTCGTGCCGCCACCTATCAGAACTTCTTGAAACTATAGGGACTCAAGGGAATAACCTACTATGCCCCACAATAAATTCTGCGTATTTTCGACCGATACTTCATTACTTATTTCACGCCCTCGTAATTGAAAACGTAGAGTATAAAAGCTTTTCTGAAATGGAGAGGTTGACACGTGAAAGGAAGTAGTGGCAGGCCGCATCAAATCAGTGACAACAAAGCTCATCCTGCCCATTAGGAAATAAGTCCAGATAGGACATCAGTCCAGTGACAGTCTCATGTTCCGCACTCTTCTATGGATGATTTTGTGGCAATGCCTTCAAGGAACAAGGCGTCAGTGACAGCGCTTTGCGTACATCAAGATGCAAATGTGAATAACCGTATTTTGTGACGAAATGGGCGCTATCTCACGGGAAACTATTTACAGGTGCGAGGAAGGATGGGGGGGGGGGTATTGCATTGTATTGTATTGTATGTTAACCGGCGGCCTAGAAACGCCGAAGAGGCGCCGTCTCCGCCGCAGCCGCTGTGGTCCAGAACCCCACGACGACTACCGCCGTCCACTTCACTCCTCCGCCGCCCCACACCGAACCACTCTTTCAGGGTTATTGTGCGGTTCAGCCCCCGGTGGATCCCCTAACCCTCCCCCCTCCCCCGACCCCAGGGAACGTCTCACACAAGACCCCTATGATTGTGTGGTACAGTAATGGTGGTGTACGCGTACGTGGAGAACTTGATTGAACAGAAATCGCCGACATAGTGTAGCGGAGGCGGAATAAGGGGAACCATCCCGCATTTTGCTGAGGCAGATGGAAAACCGCCTAAAAACCATCCACAGACCGACCGGCTCACCGGACCTCGACGCGTGCCGGGGACCAGGTGCTCCTTTCCAATCCGGAAAGCCGAGCGTTAGACCGGACGGCTAACCGGTGGGCTGATGGTGGGGGGTACCAACATATCGGTTTTCTCGCTCTAAAAAAATCACCGACAGCAATGAATAAAATTACGTCCACGGAGTGATGATAATCTTTCACTGGTACGTTAAATACTCGTCATAAGAAACCATAACCTGTCCAAATGAAGAGGAACGGTTATTACGAACCTTCTGGGAATGCAGTAAAATAAATTGTTTTATAGGTGGAAACAAATGAGATTTTGGTCCTATCATATGTCCGAAAGAACAGAAAAATCTTGATCCCGCAGCCGTTATGAATCAACATACAATGAAATTACTCTTAGCTGCTAGTGGGCATTGATTTAAACACATGGGGAAAGTTAAAAATTAGTGCCAGACCAGGATTCGAAGGCAGGCAGACGCCCTGAGCACTGTGCTATCCCGACACAGCGATCTGGACGGGTTACCCTATCACGCCTATCGTCAGACCCAAATTCTCTACTCATCCACACTACTAAGGTAGAGCTCCTCGACAGTTATTAGATAAATTGAGAACTTGGGTCTGATGAAAGGCGTTCTAGGGTAATATATCCGTTTGTGATGACCTCTGTGACAAGATGGCGCGATGGTCAGCGCATATCCCTCTTACGCACAGGCCCTGTTCGAACATCGGTCCGGCACAAATTTTCTCAACTTGCCCCAGTGATTTCAGTCAGTGGCCACTAGCAGAAAGCAGCTAACGTCGGTATTTTCTTTCTGCCCATTATGTTTTATAGGTCACTGTAAACTGTTGTAAGCACACACACACGGACACACACAGACACTGCCAGAAAATGCTTAGTTGATCTATAATAATGGTTGTTTATAAGTCCATAATGCCAGAAACTGGAAGAGTAGTTCATCCTCCTCTGTGTTTGCGCTCCTCGCCCATTCAGTATGTAAAACAAAAAAGAAAGAAAAAGAAGAAAGCAAAATCATTTAAGCATACTCTCTATCGTCTGGTGTATCTTGCTGAAAGGCATTTAAAACAAGTAATCTTACTCACTCCTCAACATATTTAGCCATATAAGCAGTACACAATCAGAGCAGTATGCCTCCGAATTTTCCCGATGAACGTTACGGTCAGTTTATGAAGTGCTCCAATAATGTTCACTCCATGTATTCCGGATTGTATCTTGCAGAAGTAATTTACAATCACCGCAAATGTTTGTACCGAACTTGAAACTGCCGTTCGGTGTTATTCCAGTAATCGTCTTAGTAACTGAACCGAAAAATTAGATTTCACCTTCAACCATCCAATATTACACCTTTCTTCTTGTAAGTGGGTGTTAACAGTTTAGTTTTTATTCCGATAAAGCACTTACTCCTTTTTTATCTGAATATTACCGACGTCATGCCACTCAATCTTAGAAAATTTTTTAAAAATGTACACATCAAGTGTGACCTGGTAACTAACTGTAATAAACAGCTAGCTAACTGAATATAAAAGGATTACATACCGCTAAGATACTCTGTTATTACTACCAGCAGTAACGCTCTTTTAGCGAACAGATAAGACTTGTACACTTGAGTGTTTGGCTTCACGCAATCTATATACAAAATGTGTACTGTTTTCCTGTTCAGACTGAAATAGAAATACATGCGCTCATGTTACTTTTTCGTTACTATCTAAAACATATATGAAGAAGCAGTTTCGACGTACAACATTCTAGCTGCTATAAGATGAAAACGAAAGTCAGAGTATGTTCATTTTTACACTCAGAATAGAAGCTAATGAGAAATGTAAAGTCCTAAAATATAGTTTAGTCGGCTTTAGAATATTTCACGCGAATGTCTTCTGATATTTCATCGGTATAAATCATTCTAGGTTCCTATTTTCCGGTCTCTAGAGAAAGCTCCGTGATAGCTTATATATGTCCAGATTCATTATGGCCCATAAATCCACGTTCGCGCTAAGTTGCTACGTCCTATATCTAGCAGAATTACGACTCCTTTCCATAGAGGACTCCGAGGTTGAGCAACATTAAATCTTTGACGATGCTAATAGGATATGACTGAGATGAAACTTTGTGTCAGATTCAAACTGTGCAAAAAAGGTACACGAAAATGGAATAAGCTCGATAATCTTCGTGTCGTTGGCGTTAAGCAGGGGACAGAAAGTGACAGATTAATGTTCTTGTCACTGTGTGCGCGCGAGGGGTAGGAGAGGGGGGATGAAGAGGGGTAAGGGGGAAGCGACTAACGTATTGCAAGACGGCACACAAATTGTGTACTACATTCATGAATCACAGCATTGACCGACAACTTATAGATGTATTAGAAGTCCGTTTATTTTTTTGTCTGTTGTCAAAAATAAAATAAAGATGGCAGAAATAGGAATATAAGATAATGCTTGTCATATGTTCTTCCTGATCGGAGCAGATATTGAAGAGAATACGTGTTTTATGTCTTCATGAACGCCTTGACTAAGCACAGAAGAAAACCACGATAAGGAGAGAATAAATAAAGGTTCTCAGACGTCACAACAGGAAACACGTATTTGAGCTAAGTCGACAAATAACAGAATAGGATACATGCTTTGTTCAAGGAAAAGAAATTTCTGTTTGATTACTACCATTACAACTAGAGGAGAACGGACGTTACAAAATGAAAATGAACAAACAGGCATTTAGTAATTTCATTCCAATAAACCGTGGTTGAAAGTAGAATCAAAATGCGAAAATGTAGAGGAAAGCCGGACAGAAATATAAATAAAATCAAATTACGATCCTGATGCCCTACGGTATCACACCGGTTGGACAAAAAAATGGAACGAACGTGAGAAAAGCATGCTTGAACATGCGTGCAGATGCTAGTCAAGCCTGCAGTTAGCGCTGTTGTATTTTACTACGAACGTCGCCAGCGCAGTACCCTCGATACTTTGCAAGTGTCAGTCGTGGGAGTTGTGAGTGCAACATGTCTGAGCTAAGTAACTTCTAACATGGTGCTCATATGGTGGATGCTTCCGTAACCGCCGCGCGGGATTAGCCGAGCAGTCTCAGGCGCTGCACTCATGGACTGTGCGGCTGCTCCCGGCGGAGGTTCGAACCCTCCCTCGGGCATGGGTCTGTGTGTTTGTCCTTAGGATAATTTACGTTAAGTAGTGTGTAAGCTTAGAGACTGACAACCTTAGCAGTTAAGTCCCATAAGATTTCACACCCATTTGAACTTCTTTTTTTTTTTTTTTTTTTTTTTTTTTGAGTTTCCGTAACCAAAATACCCAAAGTGTTCAAAGAGGCACAAGATTTATACCGCATACAAGGAAAAAGGAAAAAAAATCTCCGCTAATTCTCAACTCGGACGAGAGTGTGTTGAGTGATCCTTACAATCATCGATGAGGATTGTGCCGAAACATAAGAGGACGACAGTTGCAAAAGTCACTGCAAAACTGAATGTCGCAATCACGAACACGACCAGCACAAAAACAACACGAAGGGAGCTGCATGAGCTGGGAACTGCAAGGAGATTTGGAACAAAACCACACACCAGTGATGCAGAGAAAAATAGTGCCTAAGCGATAAAACATGTACTACGGAGCAATAGAAGGAAATTATTTCGTCGGATAACTGTCGTTTCACACTGTTTCCAACTTATGACAGAGTTTACGTCTCAAGAGTAAAATATGGTGGGGCTTCGGTGATGACCTGGGCACCCTGTCGTGGTATTCGATGAGCCCCAAGTGTACTCTGCGAGGTCGCATTAGTGCCAACGATTAGTTGATCATTTTGGCTGATCAGGGTCAAGCAATAGTAAAGTTTGTCTGCCGCAGCTACGACGCTGAGATCCAGCACGAGAGGATCCCTGTTCACACAACTCGCATGATTCAGGGATGGTTCTGTGAACACAAAGACGAATTTTCGCATCACTCCCGGTCACTACAGTCACCAGATGTCAACATTATGAACCCTTTTAAGACTAAGACGATCGCTATCCATCTCCATCATTGTTACCTGAACTTGGCACTATCTTGCAGAAAGAATAGTATAAGACTCTGTTGAAAACCATGCATTTGAATGCCGATAGTTTTCTTATATCCCAGTAGTCATAGTAATATGTTGTCCTCATGTGGTTTCATATTTTTGTCCACTCCGTGTGTAGGGAAAGAGCAGTAGACCCAAAACGCAAATTCAATTACCAAAAACAATTTGGAATCGCTTGCATATCTGCGAAGGTGTGACTACTTATATTCGAAGTGTGCACAAAATTTGAGTTTAGGCATTATGATACTAACAGCAAATAACAGGCTGTTTTGGTAAGTTCTGACTCAATTTTCATTTTCTAGCTCACTCATTCGTCTCGCTCGTTCCTTCACTAGGAAATGAAAACTTACTCCGAACTTACCAAACATCCTACTGTAATCCACTTTCTCAGGTTTAACTCACTTAGTTTCATTTAAACTACTTAGAAAAATTAATAAAAACGAATGTTTCTTCGTATCACATTCATCAGTTTTTAATATAATTATTTTTTCATATAAAAGGTGAATGTAAGAAAATAAAATTTAATATTGCTTTATAAAAGGTTAATGTAAGAAATAAATTTAGTATTTGTTATAAATGGTGAATGTAAGAAAATAAATAAAATTCATAATGGTGAAGTCAAAAAGTATCTTATTTTTCCAGGGTGGGGTTTTGGGTGGTGGTGGTGGGGAGGGGGGTAGGGTTCGAGCATAGACATGGATTTCTATACATATTGATTTTCGAGGGTTCCGTTTCGAAGACCCTGGAATAATAAATTCATTATCAAAACTTCCAAATGTTCACATTCTGAATTTAATATCATGAGATTCATTGTTTCTATTTATAAGTTTCTTCATTCCCTTCTATTTCAGTTTCGTCCATTTGTTTCCAATTAATTGAAAACCCCAATGAGTAATTAATTTCGTTATCTACCGAATAAAATAATATAAAACTTATTACTAAGCTCAATACAAATTTCTTCTCCATTTGTAGCATATAAATACTGACATTCAGTAAACATTTATCTCTAAATCACTGAATGTTTCAATCTGTTTCGCTACACTTGCATTGTTTAACTTCTTGACTAAAGTCTCCATTTATAAACAAAAATTTCTATTAGATTTTATATAATTGTAATGAAAATATGGTAATGTATCTGTTTTATTTTTCAAAACATATCTTTTGTCCTCATGAGAGCTCAATGCTTTCTTGTTTACTTCATATAGGTTAAAAATGGAATTTACTTTCAGCTATCCAGTTTTGACCACTTTTTAGTTTTGTCTATTTGTTTAATGTTTTTAAATTATAGCTACTTTTACACAAATCTAATATTTTTTCCTCTGTTAATGGAAACTGGAAATAAAATGTACGCTACAAACAAAAAGAAATACTCTATAAAAGAACTTTCTGAAAAAAAATTGAAAGCAACAAATGAAAGGTTTGACTTATGGCTACTTACAGAAAACTTATATAATAATAATCTTTTTGCAAGTATTGGAAATATTATACACATAAAAGGAGAACAAAAACTGCAAGAATTTTAACCATTTACAGAACCTTTCCACAATAATAACATGATTGTAAAGATAACAGATTTTATACTCTGCATGGAGAAATGAAAAATGGAAAATTTCTTGTAAAAACATGTGTGATGGTTTTAATAATAGTTCAGTTACACACTTACAGGGGTAGTAGATGTGACTAAGTAGATCAAGCTTCAGAAGTACAAAGTTACACTCAAGGTCTAAAGAAAGGCGATGTTGTTGTGGTCTTCGGTCCAAGGACTGGTTTAATGCAGCTCTCCATGCTAGTCTATCCTGAGCAAGCTTCTTTATCTCCCAGTACCTGCTGCAACCTACATCCTTCTGAATCTGTTTAATGTATTCATCTCTTGGTCTCCCTCTACGATTTTTACCCTCCGAGCTGCCCTCCAATACTAAATTGATGATCCGTTCATGCCTCAGAATATGCCCTACCAACCGATCCGTTCCTCTAGTCAAGTTGTGACACAAATTTCTCTTCTCTCCAATTCTATTCAATACCCCCCCCCCCCAAATTAGTTATGTTATCTACCCATCTATCCTCAGCATTCTTCTGTAGCACCACATTTCGAAAGCTTCTATTCTCTTCTTGTCTAAACTATTTATCGTCCGCATTTCACTTACATACATGGCTACACTCCATACAAATACTTTCAGAAGCGACTTCCTCACACTTAAATCAATACTCGATGTTAAAAAATTTCTCTTCTTCGGAAACGCTTTCCTTCCCATTGCCAGTTTACCTTTTATATCCTCTCTACTTCGGCAATCATCAGTTATTTTGCTCCCCAAATAGCAAACCTCCTTTACTACTCTAAGCGTCTCGTTTCCTAATCTAATTCCCGCAGCATCACCCGCTTCATTCGACTACATTCCATTATCCACGTTTTGCTTTTGTTGATTTTCATCTTACATCCTCCTTTCAAGACACTGTCCATTCCGTTCAGCTGCTCTTCCAGGTCGTTTGCTGTCTCTGACAGATTTACAATGTCATTGGCAAATCTCAAAGTTTTTATATCTTCTCCATGGATTTTAAATCCTACTCCGAAATTTACTTTTGTTTCCTTTACTGCTTGCTCAATATACAGATTGAATAACATCGGGGATAGGCTACAACCCTATCTAATTCCCTTCACAACCACTGCTTCCCTTTCATGCCCTCGACTCTTATAACTGCCATCTGGTTTCTTTACAAATTATTAATAGTCTTTCGCTCCCTGTATTTTTCCCCTGCCACCTACAGTATTTGTAAGAGAATATTCCGGTCAACATTGTCAAAAGCCTACTCCAAGTCTACAAATGCTAGAAACGTTGGTTTGACTTTCCTTAATCTATTTTCTAAGATAAGTCGTAGGACCAGTATTGCCTCGCGTGTTCCAACATTTCTACGGAATCCTAACTCATCTTCCCCGAGGTCGGCTTCTACCAGTTTTTCCATTCGTCTGTAAACAATTCCTGTAAGTATTTTGCAGCCGGGCCTTATTAAACTGATAGTTCGGTAATTTTCACATCTGTTAACACCTACGTCCTTTGGGATTGGAATTATTATATTCTTCTTGAAGTCTGGGTGTATTTCGCCTGTCTCAGACATCTTGCTCACTAGATGGTAGAATTTTGCTAGGCCTGGCTCTACCATGGCTATCAGTAGTTCTAAGGGAACGTTGTCTACTGCTGGGCCCTTGCTTGGCCTTAGGTCTTTCAGTCGTCTCTCAAACTCTTCATGCAGTATCATATCTCCTACTTCATCTTCATCTACATTGTCTTCCATTGCTATAATATTGTCCTCAAGAACATCGCCCTTGTATAGACCCTCTATATACTCCTTCCACCCTTCTACTTTCGCTTCTTTGCTTAGAACTGGGTTTCCATCTGAGCCCTTGATATTCATGCAAATGGTTCTTTTTTCCGCAAAGTTCTCTTTAATTTTTCTGCAGGCAGTATCTATTTTACCCCTAGTGATATGCGCCTCTACATCCTTACATTTGTCCTCTAGCCATCCCTGCTTAGCCATTTTGCACCTCCTGTTGATCTCATCTTTGAGATGTTTGTATCCCTTTCTACCTGCTTCATTTACGGAATATAATTTTTATTTCCTCCTTTCATCAATTAAATTCAACATCTCTTCTATTACAGAAGGTTTTCTATTAACCCTCGTCTGTTTACACTATTTCATCTCTCAAAGCTACCCATTCTTCTTCTACTGTATTTCTTTCCTCCATTCTTGTCAATCGTTCTCTAATGTTCTCCCTGAAGCTCTCTACAACCTCTGGTTCTTTCAGCTTATCCAGGTCCCATCACCTCAAATTCCCACCGTTTTTAAGTTTCTTCAGTTTTAATCTACAGTTCATAACCATTACATTGGGGTCAGAGTCCACATCTGCCCCTGGAAATGTCTTACAATTTAAAACCTCGTTCCTGAATCTCTGTCTTACCATTATATAATCTATCTTGTATCTTCCAGAATCTCCAGGCTTCTTCCATGTGTACAACGTTGTTTCAAGATCCTTGAACTAAGTGTTAGCTGTGATTAAGTTATGCTCTGTGCAAAATTCTACCAGGCGGCTTCTTCTTTCATTCCTTACTCCCATTCCATATTAACCTGCTACGTTTCCTCCTCTTCCTTTTCCTACTATAGAGGTCCAGTCACTCATGGCTATTAAATTTTCGTCTCCGTTCACTATCTGAATAATTTCTTTTATCTCATCATACTTTTAATCAATCTCTTCGTCATCTGCGGAGCTAGTTGGGATATAAACTTGTACTGCTGTGGTAGGCGTGGACTTCGAATCTATCTTGGCCACAATAATGCGTTCAGTATGCTATTTGTACTAGCTTACCCGCATAGCTATTTTTTTATTCATAATTAAACCTACTCCTGTATTAACCCTATTTGATTTTGTAATCATAACCCTGTATTCACCCGACCAGAAGTGTTCCTCCTGAAACCGAACTTCACTAAATCCAACTATATCCAACTTTAACCTATCCATTTCCCTTTTTAAATTTTCTAACCTACCTGCCCGATTTAGGGACCTTACATTTCACTCTCTGATCCGTAGAACGCCAGTTTTCTTTTTCCTGATAACAATGTCCTCTTGAGTAATCCCCGCCCGGAGATTCGAATGGGGGACTATTTTACCTCCGGAATATTTTAACCAAGAGGATGCCATTATCATTTAACTATACAGTAAAGCTACATGCTCTCGGGATAACTTAGGGTTGTAGTTTCCCCTTACTTTTAGCCGTTCGCAGTACCAGCACAACAAGGCCGTTTTGGTTAGTGTTACAAGGCTAGATCAGTCAGTCATCTAGACTGTTGCCCCTGCAACTAATGAAGAGGCTGCTGCCCCTCTTCAGGAACCACACATTTGTCTGGCCTCTCAACAGATATCCCTCCGTTGTGGTTGCACCTACGTACACGGCTGTCTGTATCGCTGAGGCACGCAAGCCTCCCCACCAACGGCAAGGTCCCTGGTAAAATAAAAGATTCTCTTTAAACTCATCCTAACGTATGTTTATTTTCTTAAGTTCGTATTTTTTTAAAAAAGATATTAAATTTTATTTTCTTACTTTCATATTTTGTATGAAAAAAATTATTATTTTGTAAACTGGTGAAAATGATACGAAAAAATAACCATTTTATTAATTTTTCTAAGAAATTTTAATGAAATTAAGTGAGACAGACCCGAGAAACGGGATTTCAGTAGGATGTTTTGGTAAGTTTTAATTTTCTAGTGAAGGAATGAGTGAAACGATTGATTGAGCTAGTAAATGGAAACTGAGCTAGAACCTACCGAAACATCGTACTGCAAATAAACTGAATGAAATAAAAGAGAAAAAAATCATCAAAATGAACGCAGTTTGTTCCAAGATTCACATCAGGGAATAAGAATCTTCTTTACATTGTAACACGCTTGGATCTTCCTTGGAATTCTGTCCACTGTGTGATCATGCATTATCATCTTGACAAACGGACCAGTCCCCTAAAGATTGACTGTAGGTATAGACAATAGGTAGGACGATCCAGTCCCCATGCTGTACAGCTCTCACTTTACCCTCGATAGCAGTGAGAAACGTCCGATAGGAAGGAGCAGACTCCTGAAAAATTCACTATAGTCGACATATTCGCCGCGTCCGAGTCAGCAACTGTACTGTCCTCGGAGTCATTCGCTGCAGCACGTGTGAATAAAAGCTTCTCAGTTTGCAAGAGTACGATTCCTGACCTTCTGAAGGCCATCTTCACCATCGTTGTCAGTGTTAAAACACTGAATGACAGGGCCGGCATGGTTTGACGCTTATACCCACGATTGCGGGCTTTGGCATCAATCAGAGAAGGCCGAAACGACGCTCATTGGCAGCTGCTATTAGCTGCCCAATGAGCCTTAGGGCACGCATAATTTTGGCCCTCCATCATTGGTGTCAGAGTCCTCAATCGTGGCTACATAAGAGGAAAGCTATACCATGTTCGGCAGTCAGTGGTTTTATCCCTGACATCGATGGTGGAGATGGCCGTCGAAAGCTCGAGAACTTTATGCGAACTGAGGCGGCTTGAAAACAGTGAAGATATTATTTAGCAACTGTATTGATGTTTTGAAATTTTGCTTACTTATTGATCAGTCTCAGTTGCACGTTTTTAATTAGACTGCATGTTTCGATCACTCAAGATTATCTTCATGTCTAAGTACTTGTCGGCAACCCGTCTGTTCACTCAGTATCACAAGAGTACTGGAAGCTGATACAGCGTACTTACTGTACTCTGACATAAGTACTTCTCCAACCATCATTATTTCCACTCTCCCCTGTTCCATTCGTGGATGAGGCGTGGCAAAGATGACTGCTGATAAACTTCTGTATGAGCTCTGATTTCTCTGATCCTCTAGTTCTGATCATTTCGTGAGACTAAAGTGGGAGACAGCAATATGCTGCACGACTCTTCTTAGAATGAACGCTCTAGACATTTCGACAGCACTCTTCCCCAAATAGCCGGTACATCTTTTGAAGTGACTGCCAGTGGTTGATCACCTCTGTAACGCTCTCGCAACTGTGTCGTTCTGCAAATAAGAAAGAAATCTTGTAAAATGAGGTTTGTCCGGCACGTTATGAGTACATGTATCTAGCTGTCTCGCAACATATTGACATCAGAGAGTAATTAAAAGTGGAGTTAGTAACACATGTTATAAGAAATACAGAATAAATTGCAGGGACCACGCTCAACATATGTCAGACAATATAATCTCTAACACCTCTTTGCAGTATAATTCTGGACGAAATCGAAAAATTGACGATACTTTAAGGATACATACAGAAATATTATGAATAAACAAATATTAAGTCACTTACATATGTATGGTCATGTAAAAATTTTTACATCCGTTTTTCGTAAATATAATATGCTGCCCATTAAAGGATGTAGAATCCGTGTACATAAAACAATTGTGGTTGAGGAATAAATATAACAGTGATGATAATAATGCCATGACATCATTTGCAGTTGGTAATGCAATGACACTAATGAGACAATATTTTACATGAAATAATTGTTTAAAATAATATTACTCAAATGAATTCTTTAAATATTCTTCAAGTTACATAGACAAAAAATCGCTAGTCTCATCAGAGATTGCTAAAATGGATCTCTTGACAATGAGAAGTGACTTCGTGGAGACTACATAACTGACATTGTTACCTCTTTAGATGTCTATCTCCCATACCATTATTTATTCGTGGAGAGCCATATGTACGATTTCATCTTAAACTTTAAAAAGACAGGAATAGTAAGAGCTTTCAGATATGGAGTAGCTATAAATGAACTACACAGAAAATGCAATTAACCTTGCTTTTAACAGCTTGAGAGGAATGGTGCATTATAAAATAAGATCTCATAAGTGCCTGTGACTTTGACATAATTCTACGGTCTTTATCTGAATTCATGTACAGTGAAATAACAGTACAGAACGACGGCGAATATCGTGCAGTTCGCGACGGTGTCTGCGCCAGAAGAAGAAGGAAACAGGTAGCGAAAGTTGAACTTAGATTAAAATAAAGCGAAGAATGTAATTCAGTCTGTGAATGCATAGAAACTGTCTGTCTGTAGTCTATCAGAAACATGGTTGTCGGAACGTAGCTAAATGTTTAATTAATTTCTGTGCTGATATTACAAGGTGCAAGGTGCAAGGTATAAATATAACAATGTTTTTTCGACTGCGGATAGAATAGTTGCATCTTGCTCTATTTCATGTGAAAATTCTCAAAACTATTAACTTTTGGTACAACCCGCAGAAATATTTCACATTTCCTTCATTTTACAATCGAATACCACTGAGGGCAAAGCCTTCAACTTACCTTTGCCTTATACTCTGACCAGTGAAGAAAACTGTGCATACCCCACTTTATTCGCTGACAAAGGAGCTTGTTCTTCAGGACTAATTATTCCATACAGTATTGGTCTGTCAGGCTGGTTCTACCGAGGAAACATCTCCGTTGCAATATCCCCAATAAGCAACTGCAAACACACATGTATAATAACTTAGCTTCAAGACTGTATCGTTTCGGTTTCGTTGCAAAAGACAGAACTGCGTCACACAGTCCAAAGAAACTGTTACACCTTTAAGTGATTCTCACGTAACCTAATTCACTGTTTGCCAAAAAGGAACAATATTCAGAAATTGTGCACCAGAGCGAACAGAATATTGCGGGATCAGAGAACATAAACATTGCTTGCAAACATCATTGCCCATCGAAGGATGAAATGTAAAACGTATCACAGAAACACAGAGGCAAAATAGGCCAAGATGTCTAATCCATGTTGTCAATCACGATGATCATGAATTTGTCACATGCAGCGAAGAGGCTGTTGTATTCAGTGTACTTTTTAGAGATCTATGCCTCAACCTGTACGAAAGTAACCTTTATAGGATCGCTTCGGTTACCGTCTATCTGTCTGCCTGTCTGCCCGACGGTTAACAGCCCTTTTCCCCAGGGACGGATAACTGTATCAGCTTCAAGTTTCTGTCACACATTAAGGTCTATAGTTTTTTAGAGGTGTAAAAATTTTAAGCTACTAAGTCACTTCGATCAATGGATATGGCCATTTACTTCAGACATTTTGACACTCGAAAACTCACACATCAGGACCTATAGGTTGCTTCCCGTTGTTCTAGAAGCATGAAATTTGGCAAGAAACCAGAATTAACAGTACAAGTAAAGGAAGAAGTTCGAAAATTGTTAATTTCTAGTTATAACAGGTGTAGGATTCGTTATGAATCGGAAGGTAGGGCAGAGGGTGTGTTACTGTGAACAGTTCAGTGACCGGGTTGTTCTAATCAGAATCGACAGCAGACCAACACCGACAACGATAGTTCAGGTATACATGCCGACGTCGCAAGCTGAAGATGAACAGATAGAGAAAGTGTATGAGGACATTGAAAGGGTAATGCAGTATGTAAAGGGGGACGAAAATCTAATATTCATGGGCGACTGGAATGCTGTTGTAGGGGAAGGAGTAGAAGAAAAGGTTACGGGAGAATAAGGGCTTGGGACGAGGAATGAAAGAGGAGAAAGACTAATTGAGTTCTGTAACAAGTTTCAGCTAGTAATAGCGAATACCCTGTTCAAGAATCACAAGAGGAGGAGGTATACTTCGAAAAGGCCGGGAGATACGGGAAGATTTCAATTAGATTGCATCATGGTCAGACAGAGATTCCGAAATCAGATACTCGATTGTAAGGCGTACCCAGGAGCAGATATAGACTCAGACCACAATATAGTAGTGATGAAGAGTAGGCTGAAGTTCAAGACATTAGTCAGGAAGAATCAGCACGCAAAGAAGTGGGATACGGAAGTACTAAGGAATGACGAGATACGTTCGAAGTTCTCTAACGCTATAGATACAGCTATAAGGAATAGCGCAGTAGACAGTACAGTTGAAGAGGAATGGACATCTCTAAAAAGGGCCATCACAGAAGTTGGGAAGGAAAACATAGGTACAAAGAAGGTACCTGCGAAGAAACCGTGGGTAACAGAAGAAATACTTCAGTTGATTGATGAAAGGAGGAAGTACAAATATGTTCCGGGAAAATCAGGAATACAGAAGTACAAGTCGCTGAGGAATGAAATAAATAGGAAGTGCAGGGAAGCTAAGACGAAATGGCTGGAGGAAAAATGTGAAGACATCGAAAAAGATATGATTGTCGGAAGGACAGACTCAGCATACAGGAAAGTCAAAACAACCTTTGGTGACATTAAAAGCAACGGTGGTAACATTAATAGTGCAACGGGAATTCCACTGTTAAATGCAGAGGAGAGAGCAGATAGGTGGAAAGAATACATTGAAAGCCTCTATGAGGGTGAAGATATGTCTGATGTGGTAGAAGAAGAAACAAGAGTCGATTTAGAAGAGATAGGAGATCCAGTAATAGAATCGGAATTTAAAAGAGCTTTGGAGGACTTACGGTCAAATAAGGCAGAAGGGATAGATAACATTCCATCAGAATTTCTAAAATCATTGGGGGAAGTGGCAACAAAACGACTGTTCACGTTGGTGTGTGGAGTATATGAGTCTGGCGACATACCATCTGACTTTCGGAAAAGCATCATCCACACAATTCCGAAGACGGCAAGAGCTGACAAGTGCGAAAATTATCGCACAATCAGCTTAACAGCTCATGCATCGAAGCTGCTTACAAGAATAATATACAGAAGAATGGGAAAGAAAATTGATAATGCGCTAGGTGACGATCAGTTTGGATTTAGGAAAAATAAAGGGACGAGAGAGGCAATTCTGACGTTACGGCTAATAATGGAAGCAAGGCTAAAGAAAAATCAGGACACTTTCATAGGATTTGTCGACCTGGAAAAAGCGTTCGACAATATAAAATGATGCAAGCTGTTCGAGATCCTGAAAAAAGTAGGGATACGCTATAGGGAGGGACGGGTCATATACAATACGTACAACAACCAAGAGGGACTAATAAGAGTGGACGATCAAGAACGAAGTGCTCGTATTAAGAAGGGTGTAAGACAAGGCTGTAGCCTTTCGCCCCTACTCTTGATTCTGTACATCGAGGAAGCAATGACGGAAATAAAAGGAAGGTTCAGGAGTAGAATTAAAATAAAAGATGATAGGATATCAATGATACGATTCGCTGATGACATTGCTATCCTGAGTGAATGTGAAGAAGAATTAAATGATGTGCTGAACGGAGTGGACAGTCTAATGAGTACACAGTATGGATTGAGAGTAATTCGGAGAAAGACGAAGGTAATGAGAAGTAGCAGAAATGAGAACAGCGAGAAACTTTACATCAGGATTGATGGTCACGAAGTCAATGAAGTTAAGGAATTCTGCTACCTAGGCAGTAAACTAACCAATGACAGACGGAGCAAGGAGGACATGAAAAGCAGACTCGCTATGGCAAAAAAGGCATTTCTGGCCAAGAGAAGTCTACTAATATCAAATACCGGCTTTAAATTGAGGAAGAAATTTCTGAGGATGTACGTCTGGAGTATAGCATTGTATGGTAGTGAAACATGGACTGTGGGAAAACGGAAGAGAAGAGAATCTAAGCATTTGAGATGTGGTGCTATAGACGATTGTTGAAAATTAATTGGACTGATAAGGTAAGGAATGAGGAGGTTCTACACAGAATCGGATAGGAAAGGAATATGTGGAAAACACTGATAAGGAGAAGGGACTGGATGATAGGACATGTGCTAAGACATGAGGGAATGACTTCCATGGTACTAGAGGGAGCTGTAGAAGGCAAAAACTGTAGAGGAAGACAGAGATTGGAATACGTCAAGCAAATAATTGAGGACGTAGGTTGCAAGTGCTACTCTGAGATGAAGAGGAAAGGAATTCGTGGCGGGCCGCATCAAACCAGTCAGTAGACTGATGACCATATTTTAAGAAGTCTCTTTCCCAGGAATCGGTTGGCGTATTAAGTCCAATTTTATATCACACATTAGAATCTATAGTACTTTGACGGTGTACAAAATTTACGCCTGTAAGTCAATGCAATCAAAATATTCGGACATTTATGTCACATATTTTGATACTAGCAAATCCACTCATCAAAAGCTATAGGGTACTTCCTGATGACCAAGAATCATGAAATTCGGCAAGAAGCAAGGTTTGACAGTCTAATTTAAGTAAAAAGTCTGAAAACTGTTAAACGGTAATTACATCACATAAAAATGTATTTTTCCATTTAAACTGCCCTGCATTCATCACCTTCAGGAGCATAAGAGGCGAACACTGCTGCATGCAAACATAAACTGTAAGCTGTAGTCCTGTTTTAGTACGTAAATACGAGGGCTATTCGGTAAATGAGAAACGATCAGTCGCTAAATGGAAACCACTGTGAAAATCCGATGAGGCTCTCTACACACGTTTCCGGTAGTGTCCTAGTATGCCCGTCGATCGCATCAAGACTCTCTTTCAGTTGTGAGCGCACTGTGAGCGAGTAAAGGTGGCTAGAACAATAATGTCTCCCGCCAAGTAGGAGGCCCCACTGAGAGGCTTCGCCTTAATGAATGCAGCCCACCTAACGCAACTGCCATGCACTTCCTTCTTCATGACAATTCGCAGCTGCACTCTGGGGGCAGTGAAGACGCTCCTGCAGCCTTTTCGATGGGAAGTGTTCGATCACTCACGGTACAGCCCTAATTTACTCATCCTGAGTATCATCTCTGTTCACATGAAACACAGGATTTGAGGACAACACTTAGGCACAGGCTACGCGCTGTAGACCAGAGTAGAGAATTATCGGAAAGCAGAGGCAGCTGCCTCCTATGACAATGGTGTTGGGAATTTGGTAAAACGCTTCGACAAATGTCTAAGTCGGAGCGGCGACTATGTAGAGAAGTGCATAGAGCTGTGGCTAAATGTGCAAAGAAAACAGTTTTGATTTACACTGTGGGTTCCATTTTGCGACTGATCGTTCCTTACTTTCCGAACAACGCTCGTAAAAATGTTATATAAATATGTATATAAAATCAAGTCCCTTGCATTCTTCTTCTTGTATTTCTGCCATAGTCTGATTAACCACTGTAGGGTCTTGGAATTCCTGGGACCAATATGTTGCCACTATAGATATCAATAACAAGCAAAAATCGTTGAGATTCTCGATTCCCTGGATGGATGAACTTCAAACTCTGATTGGCCAGAACATTATGGCCACCTACCTAATTCCTAGTGTGTCCAGCATGGGCACAGATAACAGCGGCGAGGCGTTTTGGCATGGAAGAAAAGAGGTCTTCATGGGTCGCTGGAGTGAGATGGCACCATACTTGCACACATAATTCACTTAATTCCCGTAAATTTCTGGGAGGAGGTCGATGAGCTCTGGCGCCACATTGGGTCACATCCCAGATGTGTTTGGTTGGGTTCAGATCTGGCGTGTAGGAGGGATCAGCACGTCAGTTGGAAATTGTCACTGTGTTCCTCGAACCACACAATCACACTCCTGGCCCTGCAACATCACCCATTATCTTGTTAAAAATGACACTGCAGTCGCGAAAAATGATTGTCGTGAAGGGGTGTACGTGGTCTGCAACCAGTGCACGATGCTATTTGGCAGTCAGGGTGCATTTAACGAAGTCCATTTGGACCCGTGGATTGCCCAGAACATAATGGGGCCGCTGTTGGCTTATCTCCGTCCCACAGTAAGGTGTCAAGCGCTGTTCCCCTTGAAGATGACGGATTCGAGCTCTCCCATTGGTTCCATGAACAAGGTATCGGGATTCATCAGATCATGCAATGCTCTTACAATGCCCCAACGTCCACAGAGCATTTCAGTAATAGTTGTCGGTGTCGTGGTGTTAATATTGGAATATGCATGGGTCGTCGGCAGCGGAGATCCATCGTTAGAAGTGTTCGGTGCACTGTGTGTTCAGACACACTTTTACTCTACCTAGCATTGAAGTCTAATGTTAGTTCCGCCACAGTTCGCCTCCAGTCGTGTCCAGCCTATGACATCTGTAATGTGGGGTGACCGACCAACCACACCACAACGTCTGCACATGGTTTCAACTCGGTTTCGCTACGTGTTGAAAACCCTCACCACAGCACTCCTCGTACGTCCGATAAGTCGTGAAGTTTTCGAAATGCTCGTGCCGAGCCACCGGGCCTTCACGGTCTGCCCTCGCGAGTCTTCCCCATTCTAGTCGCCGCCGCCACGCTCACTGATAGTACAAGCACCGTGCGTGTGTCTGACCAGCAGATATTCCTTGGCATGTGACGGTGATAACTCCTGGACGGATTTGTATCGATAATCGGTCGGCGGTCAAAATGTTCTGGCTGATCAGTGTATGTTCATAATTAAGTATGTAGGGAACTCTTAAGTGCGCGTATCCTGCTCGCGCTTGGCCATTTCTTCTTTCTTTTTTCCAGTGTCCATGTCTGCAGCTTAACGGTTCGTAGATCCACTCGGGTTTCCCGCTCTCTCAGGTGTATCACGCACGAAAGAACCGACAGGGAGACTATTTACTTCCCGCCAGGATTTCGCAATTTTGTCGGGGAATTAGGGCCCGCATGGGACAGTGCTGCCACCCTCCTTTCCCCCGTTTTCCCGCCTCCACTTCCTCGCTGCAACCGGCCGCCTCCCACCCCTTCTTCACTCCTCCCAGCGATTTTTAATTGTCTTCTGCGCCGGCGCACAACCTGTGTCCTGGTAATGAAAAGTGGCGGCCGATTAACCAGTGGGGGCGTTAATGCTGGCCCCGCGTTTTATCATTGCAACCGATATAATGGCCGCTCACACAGCGCCGCCGAATGAATGAGGGTTGGCGCTCGCATCGGGGGTGAGCAGGCCGGGCAGACCGCCTGTTTCAATGGCCGCTCACAAAGAAACCGGGCCTCGTGCAGAGCCAGCGGCGATTACTGGGGGACACTGCAGGTTTTAGGCCGGATTACATGGATAAGCAATACCGCGAAATAAAATGGGTTGGCGCTGGGGGAGCGCTGCGTTACTACGCAGACAAATCACCCTGCAGCAGAGTGCGCGATCGGGCGGTCGAAACAGACCTATTGCTCTGACGGTAATGTGCAGGTCCGATCCGTGAAATGTATCCTTGCAGAACGTGCTACGGTTGTCAAAAACAAGCGCTAATGGATCTGCTCCAGTAACACTTCGTTTCAGGAATAACGTTAGGTTGTCAACAGAGATTTTGCTTTGGGATATCATTAATTTGTACGATGTTGTGCCATCATCTGTGTGACGTTTACGGCACAAGCAATAAATTTTCTCGACATAGAAGTTTTCTGGGTTTGGTACCGCGTCATAATGTAAAAACTACTGCTGCTACAGAAAAGCCAACGTTTCGGCCACGATTGCAGCGGCCTTCTTCTGGGTCTAATGGTGCGTTCTAGCTATGCAGTGTCCTTTATATTTTGTTGTTAGTGTTCACTGCGTATGCCATTACGTCATAACTTTAAAAAGGTAGCTAGTTTCATTGGTCACTTAAAGAAGAAGGGGAGGGAACTTTATTTTAATAGGTTATTGCGGTGGAGGGAGAACGTGACCTCTGTTGTCCATTGGCTCTTGTGTTATGTGCCATGATTGGTGGCCACCGTCGAATGAGAAGTTGGCTGCTGTTTACCAACTGCTGGACGTCGGCCGCGCGGCTTCAGTTACTCGCCGGTAGTGCTCGTGCCTCGTGTTGACAGTGCGGTCTGTTGGGCTCTTATTGCTGGCAGCCAAGATGGGGCATGCCTGAGTCCATCCTCCCTGTTCATGTTGTTAGGGTGTTTAAGTATTTCGATGGCCTCTCTGATTTTGCGTTTCGTCATAATTGGTTGCTCGGCCAACACAAAGGCTTCGCTGATTTTATTTCTTTTACGCAGTCATGGTGATGTTCTGCCACTGCGGATTTGTTGTGCTGCCCTAGACGAATATAACGCTCGTGCTCCCGAATGCGCATTGCTATTGGCCTACCAGTCTCGCCGATGTATTCCTCTCCACATTCGCATTCCACCTTGTAAACGCCTGCAGTGTGTAATGCATCCACCTTGTCCTTGGTGGAGCCTAGCACGTCCTGGATCCTACGACCACTATAAAAGACAGGCTGCACCCCAACGCGGCAAAGGTGTTTGCCTATTCGGTCAGTAACGTTTTTCACATAGGGTTAGCGTACTGTTGGCTGCATTTTGTCTATTTTCTGTACGCAGCAGACTATAAACCCCAGATGTGTGCAAATGAGAGCGACTCTTTTTCCTTCAGCAAACTGGTTCAAATGGCTCTGAGCACTATGGGACTTAACACCTGAGGTCATAAGTCCCCTAGAACTTAAAACTACTTAAACCTAACTAACCTAAGGACATCACACACATCCATGCCTGAGGCAGGATTCGAACCTGCGACCGTAGCGGTAGCGTGATTCCAGACTGAAGCGCCTAGAACCGCCCGGCCGCACCGGCCGGCCAGCAAACTGGAAACGAGTAGAGATTTTAACATGAAGGAAAATGCGGTGTTCGCCAGCTCTGGATAAACTGCGACGGTAGACGATACCTGACTGCGCAGTGCCTTGGGAAATGGCCGTTCCCTTTGTTTGGAGGTAAACAGTAGGATAAGTTCGGTAAAGGTTGGATGTTGGCAAACAATTCAGACTTTTGACTGGCAGTAGCTACAAAAACGACGAAAACTGTGAGATACTGCAAGTCTGTTAATAATGTACGAATCCGTCAAACTGTGATGAGAAATCCAGCCTCAGCCAAACACCACAGTCGAAGCTCACGTGAGTGTCTTGTAGGCATGTAGCCTGAATGCAACACTGGCTTGGTATCTCTGTGGGGGCTCCTTTATCCCTTTCCAGAAATCATGAGTCCATACCACATAACATGACTGGATTGTGTAAGGCTTGTCCCAAGTATAGATAGACGACATGAACTGTTTCAAAGATGGGATGAGTGACTGGCGACTCGGAAGAAAGGACCAGAAACGCTTCAGATCGAAAATGCCAGTTCATTGACGTCAGTGAGGGGAATGAATATTCTAGGGCAAGCAGCTGCAACAGGATCTCAGGCAGCATGCTGAACCAGTCATTACGACATTGACAATTATCTTAAGAAGTTTCAGAAAATAATGCTGCATTTACATACATTAGTATTCTCAGCAGCTTTTGTCAATTAGAAAATGAAGAAAGGTCACTTCCTTAGAACGCTGCATTAACGCAGAAAACACCTTATCGTCTTTCATTTCCACTAACTATTTCAAGAACATGTCTCAAGGAGCACACTACATCTCACGAGCAAACGATTGAGCTAGACTTGACTGACTTGCAGTGGCTGCTTTTCCACTCTCTGCACATGCATGCACTAGGCGAACTAGCTGACGCAAGCCATGGACTGCTCACCAGCTGCTTACTACTCAGCCCCCATCAGCCACTCACTGCTCCCTGGCCACCCGCTGCACACCACCCATTGGCCATGTACCACTCACCAGCTGCTCACCACTGACCACCCATCAGCCAGTCACAACTCACCAGCCTCTGCTCACTGTCAAATCAGCTGCTCCCCTCTCCCCAGATACTCACAGTCACCATTCAACTTTCATCATCTGCTCACCAGTCACACGCTGCTCACCACTTACCGCTGGCCAGCCACTCAACTCTTGCCAACTGCTCATCACTCACTGCTCCCCTACAGCTCCCGAGTCCAGAGCCACCCTGTTATTTTCGCTCTTGGCTCTTCCACTGATTCAGCTAGCAGTTCTCTCGGCTCATTTACTGTTTTAGCTTGTATTGCTCTACCCTTGCTCACTGATTCAGTTCACACTTCGAAATGATTGCTCCTTGACACAGCATTCTCCACCCACATTCAGCTTACCATACATATTACTCATTATAATAACAATTATGTGGATTATTAAATTTTATATATATTGGCTGAGAATTCTATTTTCAGTCCTGGCAATTGAATTCTGTTCTAAAGTGGAGAAATCTCGCTCTGCGCCTCTCTTAGATGACCTACGGAGAATTGTGTTCCAACGCACTCTAAATAGAAGTGCTTTTATTGGACTCTAAGAAGAAATGAGCTGTTACTTTCCTCTGTAAAACTTAGCTGGTTCTGCTAGTTTTGGATCTCACCAGCCAGTAGCACCAGATCTTGTGAGTTCCTTTCAATGACTAATAAACATGCCAAAAATTTCTCCACCCTTACGGGTCTTGCCTTGGTTAACCAATGAAGTATACTTTCTCTCTTAGTGTGAGGAAGAAGGTAGAGCGACTCCCTCATTATTTAATAGATTTCTGGTTACGACCAGTGAGAAGGTATGCAGGTACATATTTATGAACAACCTCCTCCATTAACAAAATAATTACTTTGAGCCTACCACATATCTCCTTAGTGGATTCTGAACAAACATTCCAGCTATCCTCCACTTGGCTGAACAGATGGTCCCACACTTGTAGTGTCGTGATCCCTCCTACCCTTCATATGCTCATTTCACACACAAGCTAACCACCCTCACTCATCACTGCTGCTGTACTCAGGCAGCCGAGAGCTCTTCTCTGGTTTACCTGCGCTCAGGAGAAACATCTTTATGAGCCCTGTGGTTCCACTAAGTAACGTTCTCATTTCGCTAATCAGTTAAAAGCCCCAGGGCTGCCGTTATTAGAAGACTCCTTCAGTATACGAAAACGGAAAGAAATAAATTTAATTCAGGTATCCATCATTTGCAATTGTTATTATTAGTAGCAGTTTTCACGTAGTTCTACTGAGCTGAGTTGATATACTAATCGGATAATCATATGAATTATATTATTGCAGGTTTTGGAAAAAGTCGTCACATAACAAATGTTTTAGTAGTATGGCATTAGGTTCAGGTGTGCCTATTAAATACATGTTATATACCGACAAACTAAGGAAAAAAATGATGTATCATGGGACAAATAGAACATTTAGATTCGTAGGGAGAATTGAATATATTAGTGATAGACCACATAAAGGGCTCTACCATGACCCGTTCTTCTTCAAGAAGTCTAAAGAAGAAGGCGGGACAGTAATTAGATAGTTTGTACCAGAAACGTATGTATGTAAGGACGATTCCGTAAATGTTATGCTTAGAGTTCAAGGCGTTTGAAGATTATTCTGACTGAAGCCTTAAAGTTCTTTCAGTAACTAAGAGCTATGATTGGATGTGATTCATATTAAAACTTAAGTTGCCTTTCAATCGACGCTACTTGCAAGACATTCTTCATCTTAGATTGTAGACCTAGTAACTGGATCCTGAACGAAAGGAGGAGACAAAAAAGGCTTTCTTGAAAGATGAAAAGCTATTTGAAATTTAATACTTCTTTAAACGTTTGCCTTGTTGTGTACAACCTGCTTTCTTCCAACTAGGCATGTATATCTTCTACAGGAAAGCTACAAAATCATTGCCCACCAGCACTCCTTTTCGAGAGTTGGTGAATCCCAGGTCTCAAGAATAAACGCAATCATTTGATACGTTCGTCATACACACAACGGCTGTTATCAGCATTATGGGGACATTAAATCCTAAATCTAACCGCAGTCCTTTTTCACTGATACATGACTCCTGGAAACCGATGAAACCACTTACGCTGCTTCTTTCAGAGGCCCAGTTGAAATCATGCGGCCACAAACTGCCTATAAATTTGGAGGAAACAAGAAGTTTCAACTACCAATAAGAGCTTCCATTATTTGTGGAATGCCATCTTACCGACAGCACAACAAGGACACAAAAATGCGCTCCAGATAATACAACAGATGGGAGGACGAACGCTCAGAACAGAATTAGGTTAGTACCTGTCTGATATCGCTGATCTGCTGAATATCACGTCACATAGTTCACCAGTAAAGACGATGTTACGAGTGCCAAGCCTAACAGTTTTATCAGGATCTTTCAGCAGGCACGGGTACCTACCGCATTAGACCACGAGGATGGTTGACCATTTGTTCTGGGTCATTCAACACGGCACTTGCAGTGGACAGAATGGGACCCTCGTTTCCCCAGTGTTTAAAACGACTGATAGGATAAGAGAGTTGCTAAATAATTTGACTATTAGTTTGGGGTTAACCAAGTGTCCCCACAGGATAGCTGGATCTCCAATCTAGAACGCCAGTAAAACATCACTTGAGAGTTCTTTACAAAGGACGACTTTCTTTCTTAAGATTCAGTTACCACTTTGAACACTGGCGTATGCCAGTGACGTTTCTCTGTCTGTTGACGACAGTAACGACCTTGAGCCGGCACGTCTAATCGTGGAAGAACGACCACAACATGAAGACGACTGAGTGCCTGTCAACATGTGCAGATCAGTATCGACGGCATAAATCTCCCAAAGTACTTTGTCACACTCTTCTTCTAAATGACAAGTCACGTTAAAACATATGGCTTCAAAAGCGAACAATGACTTGTATGATTGTGATAAGAAGATTCTGGACCAACTCAGGTCGAAAACATACCGCTTGCCAGACTCAGTTACTTTGAACAGCGTAGAATGTTGGCCCACAACAAAAGAAGCAGAGTAACGATTTCCTGTTATGGAAGGACACCTGGCTTGATAATTCATGATCATTTGAACAATGGTGAAATTCCCAGGTGGTACGAAGCGTTATCCACTGCTGAGAAGAGAAGGGAAAGCGGCCCACACTTTTATCGAAATGTATTTCGAAACAATCAAGAAACAATAGCAAAACACGGGTTTTCGTTGAAAATCAACGGTAATCGACCTATTAGGAGAGCGAGACAATTGACTAGATTACCTCCAAGTAGACCGGGCAACAGATTGCGCCAAGTGGAGTCAGATAGGCAAAAAGGGGGACAGCACTAAGTTACGAGACAATTCCGAGGAAGGAGAAGGTGTTATCGGTCTTTCCATACAGCAATTACCTAAACACTTGCTCAACGAGTGCTTAAGACGGAGGAGAGTATTTAGGATAGTCAGTTCACAGGAACTTATTTTCAATGACTGCTTATTTAACGATGAACACTCATTGTATCTATTGTATTCGTCTGAGTTGGTTTTATTCCTAACCACGGATTTCTACAATCTTTTCAAAATTACACCTCGAAGGCACGACATACTAACTTTAGCACTGACTCAATCCCAGAACATTAAGTATTAACGTACACTGTGCTGTACCAGACTATTCAAGCTGTCGCCACACCCGAGCGGGAAGACGTTTCGGTCGTACCAAGGGAGGGAAATAATTATAGAACATCTCGTAATTATAGAACATGTAGACAAAACTGTATTTAGTGTTCCCTGTCATTTTTATCTTACAATAGCATTAGTGGCAGTCAAATAGGGTTGGTTGGTTGGTTTGTGGGATTAAAGGGACCAGACTACTACGGTCATCGGTCCCTATCAAATAGGGCACGTGGACTTCACTCTCAGACAGCATCTGTACGATTTGACACATCACACTCTCTTCTTTATACATGAGAATATCAGTACTCAAGACGATGTTCTTTTGCATGTTAGGAATAGGTTTTGTCAACAGGTTGTGTACTGTATGTTGTAAAAGTCCGAAAGTACACTGATAACTCTGCTACAGGCTATCTCGATTTCCTTTCCAATACCCAAATTTTGAAAGCTCACTTTCTTTTGCAATGTGCATGCGGCCACTTAATTCACGAATACGAAGCTGTTATGAGCTCCAGTTACAGCAAACGTAAAAGACAGACATAAAGGTTAAGAGTATAATAATTTTTGTAGTAAGTAAAACAAGTAGATTTTAGAATAAAACAGCTTGCCGGGATCCAAAAACTTACAACTAGCTTGGAATATATTATTTCAACCGTAAAAGTGCATTTAGTACGTTTCCGACCAGAAGGAATATCGCTGACAAAAACGTTTATATCGGAGTAATTTAGCACCATGGATTCATTTGCTTTAATTACAGCAAGGCGATGCTGCTGTCACACACAGAGAAGCAGATGAATCCATCTTTAGAATCAGTGCGATGTAACCCTCACAGAACAGAGAATGGACGAATATGAATCCATTGGTTATCTGTTTATTCAGACACGTACATACATGTAACACAAATCTTGTATTAACTGAAAGATGTGGAGATAATGGAAGTAATAGCGAAGGACATCTGCAAAGACAGTGGACCGTTATCAAACATATTTAAAAAACCAGGAACTATTTTTCACAGATGTATAATCGTTTAAAATCAGGATTGTATTGGATATTCCAACTAAAAAAGAAGTAAAGAGTGGTCAGTAGCCGACAGCTCAGCTTAATCAGATACTTAGGTGTAGGCCGACCTATTTCGAAATCTGTGTGAACTGCAGGCTCAAACAGGCAGCCCCGCAGTTACATAAAACGTGTTACACCTGTAAGATTTCAAATGAAATGGTTACCAGGACAGGCAAAGCTCCGCATGACAAGAGCTTCGATGCGACATCGGCAAAGGCCACACACGAGGGGAATCTTATCGTGGTTACACAATTCATAGCAACATGATCATCACAGTTAACATGAAATGGAAACCTTACGAAACTGCACTTCAGTGTGAGTGATGATTTTAAATGAATCTTTGTTACGTTCAAGAAATACAGCCCCGAAAATAGTTCGTTAGAGAAACCAACACAACGGAAGTAAACATGCTGTTAAGTGGCGTGAATCTGAAAAACATAAGTTGAAGTCTATTGTCGGAAAATGAAGTCATTTAAATTTAAGTGCAGAATCGTATTCTGTTAACAAGATTACATTGTACCTAATTAGCTACGGTTACCAATACTGCGAACACACAGTGTTGGCTGCACCGAAGGTCCCAGCTCGGTAAAAGCTTACGTGATTCTTTGGATGACTTCGCACAGATTATCTTACCCCTTCCGGTCATCCAAGAATGAATGTAAAATTAGGTCGCTGTTTATCTTTCTTCCCTAAGCTCGACACAATCTTTACTGAAACCATGTGAATTGTCATAAGTGAGGACAATCTTAAAATGTAACAGCGATCCCGCTCCTGGGACGACGACATACATTACAGAATGGTTGCCATTTTGTCAGGCGAAGAATTACGCACCCTGGTCGACCTTTACAACCACGTATGAAAAGGGCTTTGGAAGACTAAAGATAAAATAAGGGAGGAAGGATAGATAACATTCCATCAGAATTTCTAAAATTATTTGGAAAGTGGCGAGAAAACGACTATTTACGTTGGTGTGTAGATTGTATGAGACTGACGATAGAGCATCAGACATTCGGGAAAACATCAGCCACACAATTCCGGAGGTAGAAAGAGCCGACAAGTGCGACAACTAACGCACAGTTAGCTAAACAGCTCATGCTTCCCAGTTGCTGACAAGAATAATATACAGAAGAATGGAAAACAAAAGTGAGGAAGACTACATCAGCTTCGCTTTAGGAAAGGTAAAGGCACCAGAGAGGCAGTTCTGACGTTATGGCTGATAATGGAAGCAAGACCGAAGAAAACTCAGCGCACCTTCGTGGGAGTCATCGACCTGGAGAAAGCGTTCGACAGTGTAACGTGGTGCAACGAGTTAGATTTTCTGAGAAAAATAGGGGTAAGCTGCAGGGAACGACGGATAATATTCAGTATGTGCAAGAACCAAGAGGGAACAGTAAGACTGGATAACCAAGAACGAAGTGCTCAGACAGGGATGTAGTCTTTCTCCCGTATGTTCAATCTATACATCGAAGATGTAATAACGGAAAAGAAAAGGTCATGATCTGGATTAAAATGCAAGGTGGAAGGACATCAGTGATGAAAATCACAGACGGCAATGATTTCCTCAGCGAAAGTGAAGATGAAATACATGAGTTGAAGGGGATGAACAGTCTGATGAGTACAGGATGTGGACTGAGTGTAAGTGGAAGAAACGTAAAAGTAACAGAAAAAAAGGACAGCGAGAAACTTATCATCAAGAAGCTAAGGAATTCTGCTATTAAGGAATTCTGCTGCATAGGCAGCAAAATAAGGCAAGATGGACAGAGAAAGGAGGCTGTAAAACAGTCTAGCAATGTCAAAAACAGCATTCCTCTCCAAGAGAAGTCTACTACAATCAAACATATGCGTTAATTTGAGGAAGTAATTTCTTAGAACGTGTCTTGGGGTACAGCATTGTTTGGTTGTGAGACATGGACGATGGGAAAAACCGGAACAGAAGAGACTTGAAGCATTTGAGATTTAGTGCTACAGAAGAATGTTCAGAATTAGGTGGATAAGGTAAAGAATGAGGAGGTTGTCCGGAGAATCGACGTGGAAGAGAATACATGGAAGTCTCTGAGGAGAAGAAGAGAGGATGGTAGGTCATCTGTTAGGACAGGGAATTACTTCCGTGGTACCACAAGCAGCTGTGGAAGTTAATAACTGTAGAAGAAGAAAGAGACTGCAATACATCCAGCTAATAATTGAGAACGTAGGTTGCAATTGCTTCAATGATGGTTCAAATGGCTCTGATCACTATGGGACTTAACATCTGAGGTCATCAGTCCCCTAGAACTTAGAACTACTTAAACCTAACTAACCTAAGGACATCACACACATCCATGCCCGAGGCAGGATTCGAACCTGCGACCGTAGCAGTCGCGTGGTTCCGGACTGAGGCGCCAAGAACCGCTCGGCCACCGCGACCGGCGTGCTTCAATGAGATGAAAAGATTGGCACAGTAGAGGAATTCGTGGAAAGCCGCATCAAATCAGTCAGATGACTCCAAAAAAAAGGTAAATTCCTGGATGATTAGCGCACTTGTATATTTGTTCCCATAGTCAAATTTGTCAGAGACCCAGATTCGGTCAGTTAATATCGTCCCATCGTTCTTTCTTCTTGCGTGCTCAGAATACTAGAAAGAATCTAGAAATTTAAAAATGAACACAAACAGTCTCGACCGCAAAGCACTTACTTTGATGGTAACCTGTTTCGGTCAGTTTTTGACCGTCCGCAGACCCTCATACCATGATGGTCGGCGATGGCGGAGAATAGAGAGGATACTGTAACTCCGCGAACGTCAGTTGACGTACTTTTTGAAAGACCGCTGTTCTCAACGAATAATATTCTCAAAAAATACTGAATATAGAAATGCCATTTGCAATAGTGATTTGAGAGTAGCTCCCATCTACACGCCCCCAATACGATTTCAGAAAAGGAAGAAGCACTAGAGACAGCGAATGTAGAATGCACTTACGTTTTAATAGCTAAATGACGGCAATGGTTTTCGATGAGTTCGGTGTTCATGACAACGTGGGCTTGAGCATCCTAACACAGAATTTTCAGCCAAGAGACGTTCAGATCTTATTGCCCGCAACCTTTAATATACGCTGCACAACAGGAAAATGCTTTGTCTGGACCACGCCTGCTCTACAGAGAACTGGCACAAGACTTAGTTTTTCGGTCCTATTCGTAACATCTAGATGAAATTATCTGTCGTTCAGTAAAAACCATAAAGTTCGCCGACATACCTCCGCGTACAAATTTTCCCTAAGCTTTAGGATGGCACTCACGTGATTGGATCGAGCGGCGGATGTGGTCTTGTCCTGGACTTGCATGACTGGATTCTGTCTTGCAGACATCAAACCTTCAGCGGTTCTCTTTATACGGAAAAAATAACACTTCAGTTACGATTACGACCTTTTACCATCCTCGTCAGGAGCTTAATTAAATTGCTTGGGGTCTACGTCAATACTGTTAAATCATCCCGTATTGTAAGGAGCCGTTGTTACTGGCCACTCATCGTTTACTGTGGCGTGATTGGTTCTACTTTGGATTATGGGTGCACTTTATACGGTAATGCTCCGTCATGTGTACTAACGAAGGTCGATACGCCACTATTCCGAGCTCTACGATTGAATCTGGGAGCAATGAAGTCTTCTCCTGCGAATGCGCTTTTGGCAGAGGCGTGAAATACGCTCCCACAATTGAGGAGTTTGTTGGCTCAGAAATTCATACTTGGCAGAGCAGTGAGCACAACTCATCCTCTCCTCCTTAACCTAAACTGATTTGTTGAGGACAATGGGTAAGCCGATAGAATTCGAAGGAGAAAGAGACTTCTGCCAGTTCAAAGCCGCAGACGCCAAAGACTGTTGATACCCCTTATTCAGAAAACTCTCTGCCAACTGCGGCTAGCTTTGGATACGAATGACTGAATCCCCAATGACGCCTGCCACTATCCCCCAACTGACTGCATCAACGTGGCAGTCTTTGATCAAAATACGAGGATCGTTCAATAATTAATCCAACACATTGTTTGTGAAAGCAGGTTGGTTTTATTCAGGATTTCAGTAAACCATATTATTCCTCACTGTTTCGGCTACAAAACCCTGTTGTTCACAGCCTCCGTTCAGTGCGACGGCCTCAACGTCATCTTACTGAGTGGGCCTATACGCCCACATGGTATCATTCTACTGGTCGATGTCGGAACCAATGTCTTTCTGCGTCAATAAACTCCTCATTCACGTACTGCTTCCCGAGAAGTGCATCCTTCACTGGGCTAAACAGATGGAAATAGGAAGGTGCGAGATCCAGGCCATTTGGTGGATGAGGAAGAAGATGCCAATGAAGTTTTGTGAGCTTCTCTCGGATAGGTAGCCTTGTGTGAGTCCTTGCGTTGTCATGGAGAAGTTTATTTGCTCAGACGATCACCTAGAATGAGTATGTCCGCACCTTCCAACTTTGCATGAGTCACAGCTGGGGGAAATCGTACAGGTTTGCGCGATGCTGTTGTAATTTTGACAGACCCCTCGCCCAACGACTCATGTGCTGCTTTTGTTCACTGCCAGGTCTCCGCAGGCATTCCACAAGCGTCTGTGAATATCTGCGATGTTCTGTCTTTCTGTCCAAAGAAACTCAATGGCCGCTTTCTGCTTGGAACGCAACTCTGCAACAGAAGCCATTTTGAAGGCTACGTGTAGCGTCGCCACCTATCGGAAGTTTATGAAACTATAGGGGCCGAAGTGGGAATACTACATGGCCTCACAAAAAATTCCAAGGTTTACCAATAGAAACTGGCCGAAAACAAGAATTTTGATTACTTTCTGAACGCCGCTCGCATACACAAACATATTCAAAACAAGAGAGAGGTGTACATAATCTTGATCGATGTGTAAGCTTCCGACGAAGGCCAGGACCTGCACCGAACTCCTTATAGTTACGGACTCAAGGAGTGCAGAGGGAAACATAGAAGAACAGTAGCGGGACTCAAAACGCATCCGCCATGTGCTTGATCAACCAGTATGAATGCCAGCTTAAACGCGTCCTGTTATTATGTTCACTCTGCTATATCATACGACAAGTTGGTGAAACATCTGGCGAAACATAGTGTGATTGATGTCGAGCTTTACCACATCTGTCTACTGCGTACGGATTAGAAGTCAGAAATGAGTTCCGTATACTCTCTTAAAACTCACCAGCGAGTTCTGTGACGTACTCTCCGAACGAGCCGTCTGCGCCTCGACTCGTGAGTCTACGCCACAGCTCATTTGTTACCTGAGTCCGTGGGGTACAAGATGATTCGACTCGCTCAGATTTGGTAGCGAGTACAAGATTTGGTAAGTACAACCGTGGACCCAGCGGCATTTGTGTTATACACGCAAGTGTTTTGAAAGAAATTTCCTCTGTTAAACCGTAAACTACTACTCAGTTTTCTCATACAATCATGATTTCGGCTTTACAACCATTCTCAAGTCAAAGTTGAAATCCCACGAAATATCCGATCTGTCTAAATGACAGAATCAAGTTATACACCTGTACAACGACTGATTGGTTAGCAGTAAATATTGCTCTGTTTATAGATAAGGTTATATAGACAAAACGTTTTAGAAGACAGAAATAAGTCTATATGAATTTAATATCTATTCAGAGAATGTTTTACAATTACGTTTCGAGACATTACCAGGAAACGTAACAGGAGGATGAAGTATAATCTCTAAATGATGATTAATTACTGAAATAAATGACAGATGAACGATAAGTTACACAGCTCATTCTTAGCCCATAATCGCAACCATTAATTTGACGTAGCACACAAACAGTGTGGGGCAAAAGTCACTGGACTCTGATTTAAACTAAAGACTAAATTCATGTTTCTTTACAAATACAAACAATACTTAAAATTTTTGTGTTCAAATTATTTTCCGTCTTCATTAACACATCCTTGAAGTCTTTTTGGAACACTGTTACATACTCTTAGCACTGACCAAATCGTGAAATGAGCCGTGTATACAGTCTTTCAGTTCTGCAACCGTCTGAGGCTTTTGAGAATAAACAGAGTTCTTGACGACAGCCCACAGGAAAAAATTCATGGGCGTGATGTCTTCTGAACGTGGAAGCCTGTTAACATATGCCCCTTGACCAATCACCCCTTGACCAGTCACTTTTGTTTGGGAAGCTACGTTTAAATGATAGCGGACGGCAGTGGCATAATGTGACCTAGCGCCATCGTGTAGACAGTAAATTTCCTGAAAGTTTTCAGCACACGTCTTAAGTCCTGGTAACACGTAATTATGAAGCATATCCAAATAGTTATCTCCTGTCACTGTTCCTTCAAAAAAAAAATATGGTCCAAGTACGCCAAATGATAGTACTGCCCCACAAACACGCCAGGCTGATTTAGTGGGTGTTCTAACAAAAGTTTTTGATTGTCAGTATACCAATAAATGCAGTTGTGTCTGTTAACGTGTCCGCTTAACTTGAAATTGGCCTCGTCAGGCCACACAATCTTACTGAACAGGTTAGGATCGTGTTTCTTGAGAACTTTTAGCCCGCATCTCGTGGTCGTGCGGTAGCGTTCTCGCTTCCCACGCCCGGGTTCCCGGGTTCGATTCCCGGCGGGGTCAGGGATTTTCTCTGCCTCGTGATGGCTGGGTGTTGTGTGCTGTCCTTAGGTTAGTTAGGTTTAACTAGTTCTAAGTTCTAGGGGACTTATGACCACAGCAGTTGAGTCCCATAGTGCTCAGAGACATTTGAACCATTTGAGAACTTTTAACATTGCAGTGCGTCAGCAATCGTGAAAAATTTATTGATTATAAAGAATCTGCCTCGATTTCAGACTGAAACCGGATGTTGACGTAGGTTTCGGAGTGGATAACCACGCCTTCTTCGGAACACACGAAAACTACAAACTGCCTAAAGAAGCATGGTCCAACATAAATACAGAATACCTGAGTCTTTTGCTCTTTTGAGCGTTCTGTAGTAGGCAGTTTGTAGTTTTAGTGCGTTGCGAAGAAGGCGTGGTTATCAGCGCCGAAACCTAGGTCAACATCCGGTTTCAATTTGCAATCGAGACGGATTCTTTATAATCATTAGATCATGTTTCAGTTGGTCAAGCATCCATTCACAAAACTGAAGACGTGGATGTGGAACATCCTCACGTAATCCAAGTCCTATACGTGAAATGTAAACTTTAAGCTTCTGTTTGTGTAACATTCTTTGTAACGACCTTCGTGATAAATCCAGCTCAGTTGTTAATCGTCTGGCTGGTTTTCGCGGACTTTGGGTCACAGCTAAACACACCCGTAGTTAATTTTCCTCACTTCTGACTGCTAGTGGGAGCCCAGATCTTGGTGTATCCACAACAAATCAATGTTCTTCAGATCCCTCTCGTATGCCGTACACTGTTTGTCTAGGCGGTCGTTTTGACCTAATGTGGCTCCCCCATTCATTAACAACTGCAATAACATCATTTTAAATAATATGTTTTTTAACGCGATATCCTTTCTTGTTTGGATAACATCGTGAAAATTCGGAAAACTACAGCTGTAAACACGTCTCACAGATCACGCTTTCACTTGTTTGATTATTGTGTTTGCCAGTGCATTGTATACCAACATAACAAGGCGTAGTTATCACAAATTGGTAATAACAACTTAGTGGGTAAAAATTTCCTACTGTGCTACGTCTTGCTGTTACTTTTTTTTCCTTTAACCAACTGTCTAGTGAATTTTGTATCACCCTATATTTTCTCGTGGAACAAGATTAGAATCATTGGACGAAATTCGTACGTTTTTCCTTTGAAACGTAGACCATACTGAGAAATTTATCCCAGATATCACTTCTGTCACTACTAGCCTGCAAGCTTCAGAAACCGAAAACGAGTCGACGAGTATGAGGCGACCGCAGCGCCACCGCTCCCAGACTCATCGTATTCTGGGAACTGTATCGGGAACGAGGGAAGTGCGCTACTTCTGATATAACAGCGGCGCCTTCAGTTGTGAGGTATGCAACCCGAACTTTAGGTGCATTTCGCCCCTTTTCAGATCTCTAATACAGATCTCGTCGCTGGTGTAGGTCTTTCAAGAATGTTCACTGATGTGGTGGATCTCACAAGGGTCGAAAGAAGGACACTATGCAGTAGAACAACTAAGTATTCCGCGAAAAACCTGGATTACGTAGACAAAGATATTAAAAGGACATACCCCAATTGTATCGCTCATCCGGATATGCCACGGCAGTTGTACTGTACTCCCTATAAAATGAAAATTTAGTCGTCTCCATAGTGCATACTGCATAGAAAACCCAGATAAGGTCGCAGATCTGAACCAGGTGATACTAGGGTTTACGCGTTACGAAAGAAAAGGGCAGAAGCTCCTTGATCACAGCAAGAGCTTCCCACCTGTTTCAGCAGCTGTCCGGATTACCCGCTTTCTGTATATAGTTCTAAGTCAGACACAAAGGTGGAGGAAATATCATAACAGAGGTATCCCCATTCTAAAGAGGCCGTCCGATGAATTCCTTCTCCGTCTACCAGAAGCCAGCACGAGCAGATGTGATATACGAGCCTGATTGCAGAAGCTGTGATCAGCGAAAACAATACCGGCGAGGTGGTACTGATGTCATCGGTGCAGCCTTTAACGGGTCTTCATATGTTCGAGATACTCAGGGGCGATATATGTGTTGGACTGTCTACACCTCCTGTGAGCATTTATGCCTCCTTGTTACTGTAACATTCTATTGCTTAACAATTGTACTAAGTGTATCGTGAAGTTTAAATTGTAACGGTGTAACTTAAAATACCTGTGTTGCATAACAGTATGATATTGAATAACTGGTCTGTCAGTTCTCGCTTCACTGACTAAATGGGTAATACCAAATGCCAATAAATAAATAAATAAAAGTGTTTGGCATTGCTACAATTCCCTTTGGTCCAATTACGGATGCAACAAGTATTGCACTAGAAGCCTTCCTAAGAAACAATCTCCATTCCTTCCGAACTGACTATGCAAATGTAGACAAGATGTGGCTCAAATTCAAAAATATAGTAGCAACAGCAATTGAGAGATTCATACCTCACAAATTGGTAAGAGATGGAACTGATCTCCCATGGCACACAAAACAGGTCAGAACGCTGTTGTAGAGGCAACGGAAAAAGCATGCGAAGTTCAGAAGAACGCGAAATCCCGAAGATTGGCTAGAATTTACAGACGCGCGAAATTTGGCACAGACTTCAATGCGAGATGCCTTTAATAGGTTCCACAACGAAACATTGTCTCGAACTTTGGTAGAAAATCCGAAGAAATTCTGGTACACAAGCGGTAAGACGCAGTCAATACCTTCGCTGCGCAGTGCCGATGGTACTGTTACCGACGACTGTGCCGCTAAAGCGGAGTTATTGAACACAGTTTTCCGAAATTCCTTCACCAGGGAAGACGAATGGAATATTCCAGAATTTGAAACACGAACAGCTGTTAGCATGAGTTTCTTAGAAGTAGATACTTTAGGGGTTGCGAAGCAACTCAAATCGCTTGATACGTGCAAGTCTTCAGGTCCAGATTGTGTACCGATTAGGTTCCTTTCACATTACGCTGATACAATAGCTCCCTACTTAGCAATCATATACAACCGCTCGCTCACCGATAAATCTGCACCTACAGATTGGAAAATTGCGCAGGTCGTACCAGTGTTTAAGAAGGGTAGTAGGAATAATCCATCGAACTACAGACCTATATCATTGACGTCGGTTTGCAGTAGGGTTTTGGAGCATATACTGTATTCAAACATTATGAATCACCTCGAAGGGAACGATCTATTGATACGTAATCAGCATGGTTTCAGAAAACATCGTTCTTGTGCAACGCAGCTAGCTCTTTATTCGCACGAAGTAATGGCCGCTATCGACAGGGGATCTCAGGTTGATCCCGTATTTCTGGATTTCCGGAAAGCCGGCCGAAGTGGCCGTGCGGTTAAAGGCGCTGCAGTCTGGAACCGCAAGACCACTACGGTCGCAGGTTCGAATCCTGCCTCGGGCATGGATGTTTGTGATGTCCTTAGGTTAGTTAGGTTTAACTAGTTCTAAGTTCTAGGGGACTAATAACCTCAGCAGTTGAGTCCCATAGTGCTCAGAGCCATTTGAACCATTTGATTTCCGGAAAGCTTTTGACACCGTTCCTCACAAGCGACTTCTAATCAAGCTGCGGGCCTATGGGGTATCGTCTCAGTTGTGCGACTGGATTCGTGATTTCCTGTCAGGAAGGTCGCAGTTCGTAGTAATAGACGGCAAATCATCGAGTAAAATTGAAGTGATATCAGGTGTTCCCCAGGGAAGCGTCCTGGGACCTCTGCTGTTCCTGATCTATATAAATGACCTGGGTGACAATCTGAGCAGTTCTCTTAGGTTGTTCGCAGATGATGCTGTAATTTACCGTCTAATAAGGCCATCCGAAGACCAGTATCAGTTGCAAAGCGATTTAGAAAATATTGCTGTATGATGTGGCAGGTGGCAGTTGACGCTAAATAACGAAAAGTGTGAGGTGATCCACATGAGTTCCAAAAGAAATCCGTTGGAATTCGATTACTCGATAAATAGTACAGTTCTCAAGGCTGTCAATTCAATTAAGTACCTGGGTGTTAAAATTACGAACAGCTTCGGTTGGAAAGACCACATAGATAATACTGTGGGTAAGGCGAGCCAAAAGTTGCGTTTCATTGGCAGGACACTTAGAAGATGCAACAAGTCCACTAAAGAGACAGCTTACACTACACTCGTTCGTCCTCTGTTAGAATATTGCTGCGCGGTGTGGGATCCTTACCAGGTGGGATTGACGGAGGACATCGAAAGGGTGCAAAAAAGGGCACCTCGTTTTGTATTATCACGTAATAGGGGAGAGAGTGTGGCAGATACGATACGCGAGTTGGGATGGAAGTCATTAAAGCAAAGACGTTTTTCGTTGCGGCGACATCTATTTGCGAAATTTAAGTCAACAACTTTCTCTTCCGAATGCGAAAATATTTTGTTGAGCCCAACCTACATAGGTAGGAATGATCATCAAAATAAAATAAGAGAAATCGGAGCTCGAACAGAAAGGTTTAGGTGCTCGCTTCTCCCGCGCGCTGTTCGGGGGTGGAATGGTAGAGAGACAGTATGATTGTGGTTCGATGAACTCTCTGCCGAGCACTTAAATGTGAATTGCAGAGTAATCATGTAGATGTAGATGTATTGCAAAGGTAAACATCTGAGAGGGCAATACGCATATATGTGCAGAGATAATAGTCTGCTGCTAGACAATCATGTACAGACATTTTCAGTGATTTAAAGCTGGGGAAGACTCAGCCACCTGCCAATGTTTGCAGAATTCTTGTGAACGTTTGCAGACACTCCAGTGACTCGGATTAACTGTCTATAGACTAGAAGACAAGTTCTGTTACATATCGTCATTTTGGTTTACCTGCTGAGGTTTTGAAAGTATAATATCAGCATAGAAGACTTCATGTTGCTGCGAAATGGTGATTTTTAATGAAATAGCTATTCGGAATCTATTACAGGACGACTCGTTCATAGTATGCACTACTGTTTGTTTTACACGAACTTGTAGAGTTTATTGTCCCACTGCCTAATATGTGTAGTACCGGTAACCAGAAATGCTTCAGATGGTCTTTGGTGCCGTCATTCTGTGGCTGCTGTCCCTTGCAAACGTCTTCCGCAGCCTCCTCTCATCATATTCACTGTCGGCCTTTGGTAATTGTACCTGAGGAACTTTATGTCACTTTGACTCACAGGAAGCACCCAGACAAGGTCGCGACTACGGTCACAGCAAACTTATGACTCTTATAGTTTCATGTATTCGCTGGAACCCAGACGTGTAAAGTTGGCTAGCTTTTTCCATTTTCTTATAATCAAATATTAACTTCCTTTAGGATTTTTTTTTTCTAGAAAATAACAAAATAAAAAGATTAAATCTCCATTTCCTCCGAATAATATCTCGTTATTCATGACACAAATATGAGACATCACTCATAACAGCATGTGTTTCTCACAAGCTTATACAGTCTATCATAGGGACTTACAGTGAATAAAATCATAAGGGCAGTGTCGATGTTTGAAATGTATCAACTTTGGCCGCAAAGATCAATCAGAGTCAGCGGCTGATACATAATTTCTTTTCGGGTGGGGGATGGAGGTGGGGAGAGTGGGAGGGGGGGGGGGGGGGGAATGGGGTGGCACAAGGATCAGAAAGGTAATCCTGTCCTCATAGTCTTCTTGCGTCTAATTTTAAAATCAACACAGAAGCAAGAACCTTCGCACAAGCACAAATACGCGCACACCCATCCACAGCTGCGGATTACGTATAAGAAACTAATTTTATTACATACACTACTGGCCATTAAAACTGCTAAACCAAGAAGAAATGCAGATGATAAACGGGTATTCCTTGGACATATATATTATACTAGAACTGACATGTAATTACATTTTCACGCAATTTAGGTGCATAGATCCTGAGAAATCAGTACCCAGAAGAACCACCTCTGGCCGTAATAACGGCCTTGATACGCCTGGGGATTGAGTCAAACATAGCATGGATGGTGTATACAGGTACAGCTGCCCATGCAGCTTCAACACGATACCACAGTTCATCAAGAGTAGTGACTGGTGGGTAGTGACGAGCCAGTTGCTCGGCCACCATTGACCAGACGTTTTCAATAGGTGAGTGATCTGGAGAATGTCCTGGCCCGGGCAGCAGTCGAACATTTTCTGTATCCAGAGAGGCCCGTACAGGACCTGCAACATGCGGTTGTGCATTATCCTGCTCAAATGTAGGGTTTCGCAGGGATCGAATGAAGGGTAGAGCAACGGGGCGTAACACTTCTGAAATGTAACGTTCACTGTTCAAAGTGCCGTCAGTGCGAACAAGAGATGACCGAGACGTGGAACCAATGGCACCCCATACCATTACACCGGGTGATACGCCTGTATGACGATGGCGAATACACGCTTCCAATGCGCGTTCACCGCGATGTCGCCAAACACGGATGCGACCATCATGATGCTGTAAACAGAACCTGGATTCATCCGAAAAAATGACGTTTTGCCATTCGTGCACCCAGGTTCGTCGTTGAGTACACCATCGTAGTCACTCCTGTATGTGATGCAGCGTCAACGGTAGCCGCAGCCATGGTCTCCGAGCTGATAGTCCATGCTACTGCAAACGTCGCCGAACTGTTCGTGCAGATGGTTGTTGTCTTGCAAACGTCCCCATCTGTTGACACATGGATCGATACGTGGCTGCACGATCCGTTACAGCCGTGCGGATAAGATGCCTGTCATCTCGGCTGCTAGCGATACGAGGCCGTTGGATCCAGCACGGCGTTCCGTATTACTAACCTGAACCCACCGATTCCATATTCCGCTAACAATCATTGGGTCTCGACCATGCGAGCAGCAATGCCGCGATACGATAAACCGCAATCGCGATAGGCTACAATCCGACCTTTATCAAAGTCTGAAACGTGATGGTACGCATTACTCCTCCTTACACGAGGCATCACAACAACGTTACATCAGGCAACGCCGGTCAACTGCTGTTTGTGTATGAGAAATCGGTTGAAAACTTTCCTTATGTCAGCACGTTGTAGGTGTCGCCACCGGCGCCAACCTTGTGTGAATGCTCTGAAAAACTAACCATTTGCATATCACAGCATCTTCTTCCTGTCGGTTAAATTTGGCGTCTGTAGCCCGTCATCTTAGTGGTGTCGCAATATTAATGGCCAGTAGTGTAATTTTATCACAGTCGTTATTAGATTTGGTGGAATGAAGGCTTCCTCATATGTTTCTTACAGACGAGATCCAAAACTTCCTCAACGTTTATCGTTGACACAATATCTTGATGGATAACCATCGGTGCCAGTCGATTTAGATGATCTTCTGTCATCTTGCTGCAGTCTATGTATGCTTCAACACTTCGTATAACATGACTAAATTTCTGAGACAGCAATCATTTCACGTCATTCTAGAATACATATCTCAAAGATATCTACAGAAAGTCAGCGAGATCAAATGTTTCTTTTATGGTTTCCTCACAGTCACCATTTTTGTCTTCGGACTCGCTGCTCCAGGCGCAATCATAAGACCAAAATACGGGGAGGAGTCATACCATATGCGGAAAGGGTACTTCCGGATGCCATGAAGGGTACACGGTGCAACCAACTGCAGGTAGTGGCTCATGTCGGTACCAATGACGTGTGTCGCTTTGGATCGGAGGAGATTCTCTCTGGTTTCGGGCGGCTAGCGAAATGGAAAAGATTGCCAGTCTTGCTTGCGAGGTTAAGGCGTAGCCCACCATCTGCAGCATCGTCGATAGAATCGACTGTGGTCCTTTGGTGCAGAGCTGAGTGGAGAGTCTGCATTAGAGGCTCAGGCCGTTCTGTGACCGTGTAGGCTGCAGATTCCTTGACTTGCGCCATCGGGTGGTGGGTTTCCGGGTTCCGCTTAATAGGTCAGGAGTCCACTACTCACAGCATGCGGTTACACGGGTAGCGGGGACTGTATGGAAATGACTGGGCGGTTTTTTAGGTTAGAGGGTCTTAGCAAACCACAGAAACGGTGTCCGTCTAAAAGGGGGCAGGTAAAACACAGTAAGGTAGTTGTAGAAACGAACGGTATTGTAGTTGTAAATTATCGTAGCTGTGTGCGAAAGAATCAGAGCTCGAAACCCTAATAGAAAGCACTGAAGCTCAGATAGTTATGAGTACGGAAAGCTGGCTAAAGCTGGAAAGAAGTTCAGCCGAATTTTTTTTCAAATCACCTAACAGTGTTCAGAAAGGGTAGATTAAAATACAATTGATGGAGGAGTATTTATTGCTGTCAGATGTAGTTTACCTTGTAGTTAAGTTGAAGTAGATAGTTCCTGCGAAATAGAATGGGTAGAGGTTATACTTGAGAATCGAACTAAACTATTAATTGGATCGTTTTACCGATCCCCTGACTCAGAATATATAGTTGCTGAACAGTTCAAAGAAAATTTGAGTCTTATTTTAAATAGGTACCCCACTCATACAATTACAGTCGGTGGTGACTTCAATCTACCGTCGATATGCTGAAAAAATTATACGTTTAAAGCCGGCGGCAGGCATAAAACGTCATCCGAAGTTGTACTGAATGCTTTCTCAGAAAATTATTTCGAACAATTAATACATGAGGCCACTCGAAGCGTAAATGGTTGCGAAGTATACTTGACTTCTTAGCAACAAATAATGCTGGACCAATTGGGAGTATCATGATGGTTACAGAGATTAGCGAGCACAAGGCAGTTGGTGTTAGTATGAATATCGTAACATCCTCAACCATCAAAACGAAACGCAAAGTACATCTATTTAAAAAAGCTGATAAAAATTCTCTTAATGCCTTTTTAAGAGACAGTCTCCACTCCTTCCAATATGATCACGTAAGCGTAGAAAAGATGTGGAATAATTTAAGGGAGATAGTATCGACTGTAACTGAAAGATATAAACCACATAAATTAATAAGTGATGCTACTGATGCCCCATGGTACACCAAAACGGGTCAGATCGCTGTTGCATTTTGACTAAGTAGCCTGTGTTCTTTCTGAGGTTTCAAGCTATCGCTCTTGCAGAGTTCATCAAATTCGATTCAGTGGTTCAGCAGTGAAAAGATGACAGACAGAACTATATAGGTTTCTCTTAAAAACGCCAAACAGGGGACGTAGTACTGTTTACCAACAAGACGATTTTGATGAAATGTCAAGACACATAGAACAACAAATGTACTGACTGTAAGAGGCTCGATGATGATGTAACATGTATACGTGTAGCTAAAAATAAAGCTGTCTATAGTAAATGGTGACAGTACTATTTCCTGGTAGCTAGGAAAAGAATGCACAGAGATAATACCGACATTATAAGTATGTGTGAAACTGAACGCAGTCCTAAAAATTTACAAGTTTTTCACAAAGTAAAGCCAAGGCGCTCATTAGGTGGCTAAAAAAAATATTCGGTAGGACGGGTGCTGGAGAGTAATTGAGGAAACCTTTTAGTTGACTCACTGGTCAAGCCTTTCCCACTGCTGGAAGCACATCTGCGCAGATCCTGTATAGAGAAGGGAGGGCTAGGAGAATTTTTGGGCACTCTGGGTAGCGATGCAGTGGCTCGAGGCACGGGAGGGCTCCCGGTGGAGATGCAGGTCCTCTGCGTGGAGGCACAGAGGGCGACAGACTTGGCTGAGAGCTGCGGGCTGCTTTTTCGATACTCGGCTCGTCACGTCATCACAGAGATTGCTGCTACTGGCCGCTGCAGCAGATGCAGGGCTCATGTCTGTGAGTCGTCGATTCTGGTGAGAACAGCTTGCAGCGTTAGTTATCGTGGGAAAATCACGGTCAGGTATTTTCGAATTATTTCATGCTAAATATCGTTAGGTAACACAACTCAGTTTTTTCTCTCATAGATCAGCGCTCATTCTTAACCGTGTAGGTTGAGGTATTTGTATGTGTAGTCTCCATCTTCTGTGATGGTATGATGGAACCCGACAGCGATTGTGCCCATTAGAGACGCTCTGTTGATCTACGGGTCCCTCGCATCTTACATATTCCTTTTAGACCTTGTGTTGTGCACATAGTTCCGCGTAGTCAGCGCGTACACAACTTTCCCACTAGAGCGCGCCCCGCTAAGCACAACAGCGCAAGCGCAGCGCTCGTCCGCCTCCGCACTACGGGATGGCGCTATCTTAGAGACGGACCAAATTCTGCTTCCTCCGATTAGTCAGTCTGCATCAGTCTGCCTTAGTCTGCCTTAGTCTGCACCAGTCTATAGTCAAGTTTCAGTCTACGCCTCATAAGATTATCATATTCCAGTACATAGCCATGAAGAGAAATGTATAGACACTTTGTCAAGTATCAGAGATATATGAGAATAAGATTAACGTTCCAAGACCAGAGGAACTTCATTTTGTCAATTCTAAATATCATCCAGAACCAAGTTAAGTTATTTCTATGATTTTTATTATTTTAATAAATGTGTGTGAACATTAGTCAAGTTGGTCACCGTCAATCTGCTACTCTAAGCGTGCAAGTGGTATTTCTATCGTCTGACCTAACGGCAGAAGATAAACACGCCACGATAAGACCACGAGACATATTGCTGACACTCGCCTACTTCGTTAGAGAGACCAGTCAAATAATCTGATGGTGTGGGTACCGAAGGTCTTACAGTACGCACACTACACCTTGTGAACCTCATTTAGCACTCAGTTAAATTGTTACAATGTTCAGTATTTGCCATCCATTTTGTTTTCTCTTGTATCATTATTGTTCATATTAATGTGTACCTTTTCCTTCTTATGTGTGCTCTTAAAATGCAAACAAAAAAGCGGTTAATTTGGAACAAGAGTTTCGATTCAGAAGATACGTGACTCCCTCCAACAATTAACCCTCAATGCTTTTGTGAGAACGTACATCCATAATCCGTTTAAGGGGTGCTAATTTGTCTCATTACATGGTCCGTTGCACAACTTTCATCTCTGTATCAGAGATATTTGGGAGTAATCTATCTATCGTTCCGTGCAGCTCGAACAGGTTATTAAAACGAAAGCTTTGTTAAGCTACAGTAGGCGTTCGCATCTTCAGATGCAGTTCACCTGTCGGTAGCTCTGTTTCCGGCAATGCTAAATTCCCTTTCTTTGGTTATTTACTACCTGACGAACCCGGCATTGCCGAGGTATTCATTTTGACAATTTTCAATTAGAAGCGGAAACAAAAAAGTGAACAGTGCTTGTAGTAAAGTATCGAAAAAATTTCATTTCCATGTATTCGTGAAAAAATCTTTGCAATTATGAAACAGTCGTACAAAGAAACATGCATAATGTACAAATGTGTAAGAACGCTATTCAAATAAAGAAAGGGCATATGAAACAATTAGTGTACGCTGATCGTTTCCGCTTCGGGTGTTACAGCCAGATTTTGTAAACGTCTCTATGGGAACGCCTCTTCATAGCTCTATAGATGACTACCGCTTGCCTACAACCGTTTGCGCATCGCAGTTCAAAGATGTCAAAAGCGCTGCCAGATGTCAGGGATTTCAATAAGACGACTTTATCCTACTATAGTCTTAGTAATAAAGAAAACTTGAAGCATGACGGAGCACCATTTCATGAATCTTAGTGTTTATGACGTCTCATCTCGTGACCGATATATTGTGCAATGACACACACTGAAGCACCAAAGAAATTGGTCTAGGCATGCGTATTCAAATATACAGATACGTAAACAGTCATAATACGGATCTGCGGCCGGCAAGGCCCATATAAGACAAGTATCTGGCGCAGTTGTTAGACCAGTTACTGCTGCTACAATCGCACGAGCTATGAGACGGAGCATCTCCGAGATGTCGATGTAGTGGGGACCTTCCCGTACGACTATTTTACGAGTATACCGTGAATATCAGGAATCCGGTAAAACATCAAATCACCGACATTCATGCGGCCGGAAAGAGAACCTACAAGAACGGACCAATGATGATTGTAGAGAATCATTCAACTTGACAGAAGTGCTACCCTTCCGCTAATTGCTGTAAATTTCAATGCTGGGCCATCAACAACTGTCACCATGCGAACTAACCAACGAAACATCATCGTTATGGACTTTCGGAGCCGAAGGCCCACTCGTGTACCTTTGATGACTGCACGACACAAACTTTAAGCTTCGCCTGGGCCTGTGAACACCAATACTGGATTGTTGATGACTGGAAATATGTTGCCTGGTCGGAAAAGTCTCATTTCAAATTGTGGATGTGTACCGGTATGGAGACAACCCCATGAATCCATGGACCCTGCATCTCACCGGCGGACTATCCAGGCTCATGGAGGCTTTTTAATGGTGTGGGACGTGTGAATTTGGAGTGATATGGGACCCCTGATACGTCCAGGTTCGACTCTGACAGGTGAAACGTACGTAAGCATCCTGCCTATTCACTAGCATCGATTCATGTCCATTGTGCATTCCGACAGACTTGGGCAATTCTAGCAGGACAATGCAACACCCTACGCGTTCAGAATTGCTACAGAGTGGCTCCAGAAACACTCTTCTGAGATTAAACCCTTTCGCAGGACACCAACCTGCCCAGGCATGGACATTATTGAGCGTATCTGGGATGCCTGGCAACGTTCTGTTCAGAAGAGATCTCCACCCCTTCGTACTCTTACGATTACATGGACATTCCCGGAGGATTCACGGTGTCAGTTCTCTCCAGCACTACTTCAAACATGAATCGAGTCCATGCCACGTCGTGTTGCGCCACTTCTGCGTGCTCGCTGGGGCACTACACAATATTACGCAGGTGTACCAGTTTTTGCGCAGGTGCATGCAACGGCATATGCGGATAATGTCAAGAGTCAGTAGCAAAGAAGTAATGAAACGTCAATCGCAATGCGGCAGTTTTTCAGGCGTCTCAGTATTTATGACGTCTTATCTACTGAATTATGTGTGCTACCACTATATATCTGTGCTGGGGCATTTAGCGGCATATGTAGATACTGCCTGCGAAATGTATCGAGAGTATAGTTAATAACAAGGAAGTAATACTTCTAACCGTAATGCATGATGCGGCAGCTTTACGCTGTTTATCACGTCATATTTTCTGAACTATGAGAGGTAGGTGGTTCTTCTCCCTACAGCGTTTGATGTCTGACAGTAAGGGATATGTGTAGCAAGTTTGGTGGAAGTTAATTCAATGGTTTAGGAGGAGATACAGAACATACACATCAGTTTTTATAATATGTTTGGATTTATCACATTCATTGGGACCATGTGAGTCAAAGCTGCTTGGTCATGGAACGAGTCAGTACTTATTTTACAGAACGCTATTTAGAGACTTTGTAAACAAAAATTAAAAGATTATTAAGACACAAAAACCAGGGAGTATTCATGTAAATAGCACAATGCAAGGAAATACTCTCAATTGATGCGATGAACTCCAGTATAAAATAAGAGTCTCCTTACGCAAAGGTATTGCATGATTCAGTAAATATAATTTTTTGTTAAATCGAAGAAAATGTCTTCTGTCATGATCCTGTCATTTAGACCTGCTAATGTCTCAGACACAAAAGAATAAATTGCATAATTTGGGGATTCTCCTATCCTGAATTCAAACTGAGAAGCCGACAGTTAATTATACGAGGAGCGTTCAGTAACTAATGCATTTCTTTCTCGAACAATTTCGGTTGAAAGCGGAATTTGTTGTGGAACATCGTGGAATATTTCGCTTGTGCCCCTATAGTTCCATGTGGTCCCGATGGGTGGCAGTGCTATATGTCGCCTGCAAAAAGGCGCGTGTAACGGAGGTGAATTCCTAGCAGACAGCTGTCATTGAGTTTCTTTTGGCCGAAAACCAGTACATCGCAGATATTCAGAGACGCTTGCAGAATGGCCTGGCAGCGTATAAAAGCGCGGTGAGTAATTGGACGAGGCGTCTGTAACCATCGTAACTCGGTCGCGCACACATGTCCGATCTCCAGCGTGCCGGCTGACCGCACACGCTGTGACTCCTGCAGTGTTGGAGCTTGCGGACCCTCTCATTGGAGGTTCTCCACGGATCACAGTGAACACCTCGCTGCTGAACTGCATCTCTTTGTTGGTAGTGCTGACGCACTCGTCCACCAGTTGGGATAAACGAAGATTTGTGGCCCCTGGGTCCTTCGCCGCATAACACAAGATCATAAAGAACGATAGACCATCTGTGCGGAGTTGCTTGCACGTTACGAGGCTGGGCGTGACAATTTTTGGTCGATCACCATTGTAGGTGACGAAAAACGGGTTCATGACGTGGATCCGAAACAATAAGGCAATTCATGGAGTGGCGCGACACCGTATGTCCTCCGAAGAAAAAGTTCAAAGCCGCATCCTCAGACGGCGACAGTCTTCTGAGACTCTCAAGGGAGTTAAAAGCGGTGACTCGTTTCTTTTTTTTTTTTTTCTTTTTTTTTTTTTTTTTTTTTTGCTGTAGGGGCTGTCATTTTTGATATTTTTTCGAAACCGGCAAGGTAAAACAGAGGCCACTACTTCCACCACATCAACTGGATTTAGTGCTCACGTACTCACACTGAGCCGTGAACACTTCCCAGTTTATCAATGGGGGATAATTGAAAATTATTATTACTATTATCGGTGCCATGCGTGCAATGGTCGTGCCTGGCGCGCGATTTTGAATCTTTATCGTATCATTAACGGCGTGATACCTCCACGACCTTATAGCAACCGTTATAGTTAGGCATTATACTCCTATGACACTGAGGGTGATTTCACGTAATGAAAGGGAGAATGTAGGAGAATGTAAAGATTTAAGGACTCGTTTATTTAACAGTGGAAATATTGAACAATTATACAATCAAATGGAGGTGGGAGAAGAAAGAATTGAGTTCAGCAGCCTGCCCCAACGCTCGTTCATAATAAGCCGCGATAGCAGGAGACAAAGAATTTTAGGAACGATCGCCGTATTATCAAATGGGATCCAATTTACTAAAGGAATGGGTTACAGGCATGCAACAACCACCGCCATGAATCAGCCAAAGACTAAGAAAGATGCTACTGTGGGTGAGTCGCTAGGTAGCCTCCTGCACTAAAGGAATAAAACCAGCAAGACGCGAAACTATTCATACGGGTTAGATACTAGATAACTTTGGCTCGCGGTTCGACTACGTTAACGAAACATGAAGGGGCGCCAGACACTCACCACGTGGCGTAGGACAAAGGGCACAAGTTTTCAAGCTAGGAAGACCTAAATTCTGAGTCGAATTTTGCGCGGGAGAACTGAAAGAGCTACTGCCAGACGAAGCGGAAAAGTGAGCATGAAAGTATACAACTTAGTGCCGTACTGCAAGCTACTGTAACTAACCAAGACATCTCGCACATTATGCCCAACTGTACAAGGAAAACCTACAGTCTTATAACCAGGACAAATTGCGTAAACTGCAATTTAAGGAACGCAGATCAGTACAATGACCTGTAAGGTTCCCTCAGGGCCGCAGGGCGCGAGGCTACAGTGCACGTCGGCGCTCCTGCTTACCGAACTTCATCTCCTGTAAGCAGCACCTCCAGCCTCAGGCTCGCTCACACTAGGACTGAACTGCCGCCCCTTTGCCCACTATCCACCCGCGGAGGGCGGTTGGCACCTACAGGCGAAAAACGGGCGCACCTGAACTGGCTAATCAGAGGTCCGGAATCTCACACGGAGGCGACCTCGCGACGTTAAAATCGAGCAGTAAAAGCAGTTACATGGTTGGTAAGGCAGATTCGGGACTGAGAACAGGAGAAACTTTGTCCACTACTGAACGTTCGAACGACACCACGTGCTACCCTGGCGATCGGAAAAGGGATGGGAAACGGGAAGCCATCATGGCTGTTAGGAAGACTGCTGCCCTCGCCCATAAATAAAGAAAATTCCTAGCGCCAAGCTCCTCTCACACATCAGTGTGAGATAAACTGTAAACATCGTCAAACAAATTAGGCAACCAATAGAAATTATTAATATTGCCTGAATTATTATTTTACCGAATAAGAGAGTGCTGGGATTAGAAGTATGAAATGCGAGCATTGGATGGTGAGTGAAGTGCGCGTCTTTCAGGGTATTTCGTTCACGTTCTCCCTCATGGTGCAAACGATCAAGTGTGGGCTGCATTATGGTATCCCCAGGAAGTTGAAAAAACGACTTCAGCTTTTTCTTCGACACAAAAATGCAAACGAACTCTCGTTCTCCATGACAACGTAGGGCCTCACCCAAATCTGCCCACCCGAGAGCAGCTCACAAAACTTAATTGGTCTGTTATATCTCATTCACACTATAAACTGGGTCTCGCACCTGCCATCTATTTTGCCCAATGGAGAAATCACTGTGCGGAAAGCAGTACTTGGATAATGTGGAGGTTATTGATGCAGGAAGACAATGGCTTCGACGTCGACGAGTACTGTCTTATCAAGCGGACATGCATGCCCTCCTAGTAAGGTGGCATAAGGCAGTCGCATTGAATGGAGATTAAGTTGAAAAAATATAGTTTTGAAGCCAAAAGAGTGAGGGGAATAATATGGTCTATGGAGGTCGTGAATAAAACCAACCTTCTTGAGCCGTAGTAAAGTTAGCTTTCAAAACCTCGCCGCAGTGCGTAGCGTGAAGCAGTCGCCCTCCGTTCTCTGGCGGTGTCGCCTTTGTCGCAGGTGAAAGCTTCGGTGTCTCCCTCTCACGAGAAAGGGGAAAAGTGGGCTGTTCGCGTGGGTTTAAGAAGTAGCTGTATGGGCTCTCGTGGAGAGTTGACAGTCGAGGCATCAAGAAGCGACTCTCTGCCGGTGCTAGAGCGACAGCACGCAGACCGTGGCATCAGCGTAAGTGACGCGAGCAGCGGCTCCGTGGTATGGGGCGTTAACTGCTCGTCGCGAAAGGAATCTTGCTGAGCGTGGGTCCGCGAGGGGCCTAATCTGCAGTTCGGCCGTATGCTGTCGACCGGCGAGGAGGTTCTGAAAGTCAGCGCGCCTTCCTGCGTCCGTTCAAACGGCTAGCAGCGGGCGGCTCGGCAGAGCATTTGGAGATGCTGCTTTGGTTCGGTCCTCGGAATTGTAACGCACCAGAAGTATTGATTGTTAACAGATTTTATGAAGTTTAATTGAATTGAATTTAGTTATTCTTGTTAATTATACCAGCCGTAATTTTTGAGGGTTTCCCGCCATTCATTCTGGTCTGCTCACCCGCGGGAATGTGGTAATATTAGAAAGGGTGGTCCGTTTGTCCCCTTTTGAGGACGAAATGGGGGGGGGGGGGCGAGTTAGAGTTAATCTGTGGTTCGGATTGCTTCTTTCCCCTCCCAGCTTACCTACGGGTTTATTCGACTGTTAGCGTCTGCCATGTCTGTGAAAGTCTAAGGCACCAATGACTGTACTGTTTAAAATGCAAGGCACTAAGACCTCATCCATTCTCTCGCCTGCCATAATTAGTATTACTAGACTCACGTGTAAAAGGTACTGCAAGAAAGAAGAAAAATTCCTTTTGCCTCGTGGTAAGAACTAGTCAGTTGCATAACGAATTCCTGCTCATCTGGAAGCTGCAACTTACGTAAATTTGTGTTTATGTATATTTGGCTATAATTAATCAAGGTTGTTAACGTATGCCGTAGTGGATTTTTATATTGTTTCCAGTCAGCAAAAAGTGTTGTGTGTTTTTCCAATTCAATACCTTTTAAGGCTTTTACTCAACGTGCGTATGTGTTTTATGCAGTTAGTTGGATATTAGTGTGTTTATTTGCCATGCAAAAGTTCGCCATTTCATTACGGGTAGAAAATGTTGCCTTGAAAGGAGAATTTTGTAAAAGTTCTCAAGTCCTACCTGGCGAAAGTGTGTGTTTGCCGTAAGTTCACTGGCAGAAATTTGTAAAATTAGTTTATTTTTATATATTTTTGAAATGTTAATGTTATTAACTGTGAGTGTCCTCCCGTGTACGAAACTCATGCGTTTTGGTTTTTCTATTTTGAGAACATTTGTAAACAAGATTGTCTTTATATATTTCATACAAGTTAGATTCTGCGCTATTTAATGAATGGAGTGAAATTCACCTGTAATTTAGCTGAGCTTAAAATATTATAAAGCGTCGCGTTGTATACGTTAAATTGCTTGCCTGTACTTGCCTTTTACTGGCGTGACATTTTTTATAATAATTTAATGGTCCTTTCCTAACGTAAATTGTGACTTATTTGTTAAATGATTGTTGTTTTATTTTTTTTTAAATCGTAAAGTCTTGCACTACATTTGAATAAAGGGTGTTATTGAAAATTGTGTGTAATTTGACCAGTTATTCCTTGGCATCTACTTCCACTTTACAAGCCGGCCGTAGTGGCCGTGCGGTTCTAGGCGCTTCAGTCCGGAACCGCGCTGTTGCTACGGTCGCAGGTTCGAATCCTGTCTCGGGCATGGATGTGTGTGATGTCCTTAGGTTAGTAAGGTTTAAGTAGTTCTAAGTCTAGGGGACTGATGACCTAAGATGTTAAGTCCCATAGTGCTCAGAGCCATTTGAACCATTTTTTCCACTTTACATTTTGTGTATTGATTGAGATTAATAACCTTTGGTGAACCACTAGTAATTTTACGGTTCACTTCTTTCAGAAAGCAAAATGTGTTGAACTTCTTATTAAACGCCCCTCGTATGTACTATGATGTGGCACTGTTATTCTGTACATTACTTTCACAGTGATTTTTAAAAACACTGGGAGCTAAAAAATAGGCTGGTAATACACAGAATGTAGATGCTAATCATTTACGTGGCCAATCATGTAACACATTTCATACCAATCTGACGTTCTTTGCGTGCCACCTTTATGAAGTTGCGATTTTTATGGGCGGCCGTGTAATTAGCGATCCAGTATCAATTATGGATCAACTCAGGAAACAAAGAGTGTGAGCTGTCGCCACTTATAACAGGCCAGCACGCACGATGACGCCTCCAGTGGCTCGTGTTTCTCACGCAACGCGAGGTGAGGCGTAGCGTGGCGTGCTGTGGCTGGCTGGCTCCCACGGGAGCGGCGTCGCGGCCCACGCCCTTTGCCGAGGCGGGAAGTTTCCGCCAGATAAGCCGCACACGCGGCCAGCGGCGTGGCATGCACAGTGTGCCGAGGGCGTGGTGGAATCAGGCGCGACGGTCCAGTCCATCTCCAGCTCACTGCCAAACATAAATATAAATGTTTTGCATGGGCAAAGTGAAGAACTAGTTCTTGTTACAGGGCTGCAAAGTGGTCGACGAAGTTAGCTAGCGATAATTAGCAGGGATCCAATAAAGACCAAGAGTGTGCATTTCACCTACGCGATAAGGAGGCAGTGAGAAAGCTGGAAGCCATATGGATAGGGTGCAGTCTGAATCCCTGTGTCCATACTCAGTATCTAGGTTTAAAGCTGAATCCTGCCTTGACCTACGTATCGTACTGTGTACACACAAGACTAAGATATGTGTGAGAAATCATCTTACCCGCCACCTGCGAGTACGACCTGCTGAACGCAACCCAGTGTCCTCCGCACATCCGCAATTAACTGTTTCTCTGCTGCCGAGTACGCCGCCCCACTCTGTCTGTAAATGCTAACCATGATGAACCAGGCCGCATAGCCACCGAGTGCCTAAAACCAAACTCGTTTCACTCATGGGAGTGGTACCTTCAGATATAAGACGACAAGCAGCAGCAGAGAACGAAAATAAGGAGCAAGAAACATATGCAAGCCATCCACTGCTCGGAATTCTATTTTATCCATCACGACTGGAATCCAGAAAAAGCTTCCTTGTTACTACAGCACCAATTACAACTCCTGCAGGAGCTCGCCGAACTGAGCTGAGGGGAACCTGAAGGATTATGGACAGCAACAGAGAATCTAAAACCAAGCGACTCTCTGCAATACGGGACCTGGAAGAACCTCAACGGGTCAAAAAATGGGGTGACCAACTGCAAGGCTAATTTGAAGAAGTGAGGTATCAGGGATGATGAATTTTGTGAATGTTGGGCGAGGCAGGTACCTGAACATTTTTTGTTTTTTGAGTAATGTGACCGAACGCTGTGACGTGGGAGTCTCGTTCGCAGCTGTGCCATTCTGGCTTCTCAGCATTGGACTCACACAGTTTGAAATTCCCTAATATTACATTGTAACTTTATATTATATTGTATTTTATTGTTTTTTGGGCTCGGATGAAAAAAAGGGATCCAATACGGAGCGAACAGATATTTACAGCCCATACAGGAAGTATACTTGGAATTGTGATCGAAGGACATAAAAGGAAGGCACCAGTTGAGGACGGCATGAAACGGATCCTCAGTTACCCCCAGTGTTATTCTGTCAGTACATTTAGCAAGCAGTTTACGAAACCAAAGGGAAATTTGGAAAGGGAGTTAAAGATCAGTGTGAAAAAGTAAAGACTTCGATCAACTTCTGGAGGTTCTGGTTCATATCAAAGTAGAACTTTCTTAAAGATACCATGTTCGCGATTGAATGCAGAAAATATTTATTTATACAGTTCCAATTTTGACCTTATGGCTGTTATCAGGTGGTATACTGGAAACGACTGTGTTTCAGTACATGTCAGACTTCAGACCTGTGTTGAAGAATAGCCGATTGCAGTGTAGAAGTTGCTAATGTCCTTAAGGCCCAGATTGCAATTGTGAAAATAAATATCTACAAGAAATGGTGAACGTGATGTGTTCTCTTTAAAAATGGAATTTTGCAGTGACATTATAATTCTGTGAGAGACTTGGAAGAGGAGCTGATAGGAGCAGATACTGTCTTGAAAAGAAGTTGGAGATGAACACCGACAGAAGTGAAACGATGGTGAATACGTTCTGGAAAACGTTTGCAATGCTGACGAAACTGAGCTGAAGTGGAAAACTTTGCAAAAAACACTCTTGCCTCACGTTGTGAATTAGCGATTAGCGTGGATTCCTAAGATAATTCGAGGGTCAACGATACTGATTTGCTTGTGCTAACGGCTACTGGTAGCAACTGCCTGGACTCGTCATTGGTAAAAGTAAGAAACCGGTTGTTCCAAATACATTCAAATGTCTACGGTGCCTGTTGTTTTCACCTCACAAAAGAGCGCCTCGATGGACAGTACGATTTTCAACGGATGTTCTATGGGAGTATACAATCGCTCATCAGAATTACATTGATTTTCGTGGACGACGCACCAGCCCACCCATGATGTGATAACTTAAACGAGAAAGACGAGTACATAAAAGTGGTCCCTCTTCCACCTAACATTACCTCCTTGTTACATGGATCGAGGTGTTCTTGAGACTTCAAATAGAAAACAGTTGTTAAATAAGTTATTTCTAGGAAGAGAAGAGGAAGGAAGAGAAAATCTCTTAAGAAATCAGTAAGAATATTATTTTAGAATGTCCGTTCTACATTATCAGAGAAGCATGGGATAGTATAACAGAACAGAATTTGAGAATAGCCTGGATTAATATTTTGCGTACGGCAGAAAGTTCTTAAAGTCTAATTGGAAATGACGAACAGAATAGTATACCCGAATAATGTGCTAAGAGAACTCAACTGCCATGAATATGACGAAGACGTTTAAGAACGGATGAGCGTCGACCACGCAGATACAGCACACTAAATCATGTAGGATGATGAAATTGTAAATTCGTCACTGATAGAGATGACACCGCCACCAGCATCTAACTAGTGGTCGATAACATGATGATGAAAATATACCGCCTGCTTCTGAATCATATACAATTTTAGTTTCTGCCATGGTATGGTTCGAAGCTCAAGACGACTTTTACCAGTATCAGATTTATGAGCTGAAGAAAGTGCATGATTTAGTTGCTCGTAAGTGGGTAGGCTTGCTTAGAAGACCAAAATTAAGAACTTTTCTAAGCGCTAATACTACAGCATGTTGTGAAATGCAAAATGTATACCTATTACATATTTTCTGTTCACTGGGCTGTACTACATGCATTCGTAGTGTTCTTATCATTTTAATAACAAAAGAGAGTCATGTTATAATAAATACAGGAAGTAAAGGGCACACGTGCAGATATTGCTATTCTTGACTGAGGGTAGTGTGCTGAACATCACATCAGTATTAACGTCATTTTCATACTACTAATTGTAACTACTACAAGTTGACAGGATTGACAAGTGTAGTCCACTTAGTGGTGCAGTAACGACCTTGCAGATATCATCATGTGGTAAGTTATGTGATGTGCTTGCAGGATGACTTTTCAACGCAGAGGAAGAACAACCAACACACTGATGTATATGTGAAGGTACCAGGCGTGAAAATACCTGTACGTACACTCGTGTACAGCCTGTATATGTAGTTTTCAATTATCAGCGAAAATATACAGTTCGATCAGGGGAATAAACCGGTTTTATGAACACACAAGTACCACAGTTATTCCAGATAGTCGACACGCTCATAAGCGGCGTAGCGCGAAAATTTTAAACAACACTCTTATTTTCCAACCGAAATAAACGCTTCGCTTGACCACCGATGTCAGCTCTTATCGATGACTCACACACTATGTTTACACGCAGAACCCGAAAACAGATCTCGTAAACTCCTCTTCCACAACCGATTTCCGCTCATACGTTAACGCACAGTCACTTCTGAAACGTCTTGTTCTTATAAATTTTATGTTAATGGACACGGAGTGGCTTTCTATGCAGGGAAGGGGAGGTAGAGAAATATTAGGCTGAGCATGAAGCTGTCTACATCCGATATTTAAACGACGAGAAATAGCCATTTTTCTGACCACTTCGCTAAATCAGAAGCTGCACAAGCTTATATCCCGAAGTAATTTGTATAACACAGTCTTCGTCTTCTGGAAGTTATTTTGCATATAACTGTAGCGATTTAAACGTAACAACAGCTGCCTATGCTGTTTTCATAAAGCAACACAATATTTGAAAAGTTTCTGCCATATAGAGTCACAGTTTTTCAGAAGAGTATTTTCAATGCTTGATGAAATCCATAAATCACGATATCATCATTTAATCATAAATATTTATACCAAGTATCCCTCGCGCTGTTATCTAATGAATGTTCGGTCTAAGTTAATATATTCAGTAACATGCAGCTATTTTGATACATTATTCTATTTTATGTTTACTCATAATGTGTGGGCTATGATTTTATCTTATGACTTTTATTTGATATTTATGGCCTTAATCTGGAACAGTGTAAAAGATGAAACTGTATTTGGTAAATTCAAATTTATATTGTACTGTACCTTTAACAACAATTTTACTTATATTGGGTTTATTTCTAAATCACTCTCTCATTCCAAGTCTTCAACATTTGACCCATTGCTGTCAGCTGCTTCAAGGTACTGGAAATAATATTCACTCGTTTTTCGTCAGTGTAATCGTAACTGTACGTAACTTTTATTAAGAATGGATTCTGTTCCTCGAGTTTGAAACTGCTTGTGAAATAAAGACATCAGATTTCTTTACAATGCTGCAGCTGAGACACTCCACATCCTTGAAGTCCTCTCTCTTCATTTTGTTAGCACAAATTTTGGTTTGATTGATGGCTCTGCAACAACATTGGCCCAGTCGTCAGGATCATAAATATTCCTCTTAAACAGCACTCTTCTCTCTTCGACCGGGGGAAACCAATGGGTAATGATTTTGAATCTTTGGCGTTCTAAGAGGGCTCTCTCTAACGCCATTATAGCCCAGTTCTTATTTTGGCCTTTGCAGTTGCCCAACTCAGTGTTGTTTGACTGTTAACACTGACAAACCTTCGCAAATGCCACTGCCCTCGGTCATTAAGTGAAGGCTGTTGACCATTGCGTTCTCAGTGGAGAGAGGTGATGCGTGAAGTTTGTTATTCTCGGCACACAGTTGACACTGTACATTACGCAGTACTGAATTCCCTAACGATTTCCGTAGTGGTATGTCTCTTGCGTCTAGCACCAACGACAATTCCGTGTTCAAAATCTGTTAATTCCCGTCCTGTGGCCACAATCACGTCGGAAACCTTTTCAGCTGCATCAGTTGAGTAGAGTGAGTTGTGTACGTAATGCTGCAGCCATCTGTATATGTGCATATCGCTATCCCCTGACTTCTGCCATCTCGGTGTATAGCTGTATTTCACGAATCTATTAATATCCAGTCTTTGCTTAGCAGTTACGTAGCTGCCACAGACGTAATACACTGCAGAACCAAAGAAACTGATACACCTACCTAATATCGTGGACGGCCGCAGCGAGCACGCAGAAGTGAAGCAACATGACGTGGCATGGACAAGACTAATGTCTGAAGTTGTGCTGGAAGGAACTAACACCATGTATCCTGCAGGGCTGCCCATAAATCTGTAAGAGTACGAGGGGGTGGAGACGTATTCTGAACAGAACGTTGCAAGACATCCCAGATATGCTCAATAATGTTCGTGTCTGGGGAGTTTGGTGGCCAGTGGAAGTGTTAAAACTAAGAAGAGTGTTCCTGGACCCACTCTATAGCAGTTCTCCACGTGTGGGGTGTCGCATTGTCCTGCTGGAATTGCCGAAGTTCGTCGGAAAGCGCAATGGACATGAATGGATGCAGGTGATCAGACAGGACGCTTGCATAAGTGTCACCAGTCAGAGTTGTAATTGGAAGTATCAGTCCAACTTCAAACACCCAATATCAATACAAAGCCTCCATCAGACTGAACAATCCGCCGCTGACATGCAGGGTCCATGCATTCATGAGGTTGTCTCCATACCGGTACACATCCACAACTTGAAATGAGACTTGTCCAACTAACATGTTTCCAGTCATAAACAGTTCAATGTCGGTGTTGATAGGCCCAGGAGAGGCATAAAGCTTTGTGTCGTGCAGTTATTAAGGGTACATGAGTGGGCCTTCGTCTACGGAAGTCCGTATCGATGATGTTTCGTTGAACGTTTCGCACGCTGACATTTGTTGATGGTCCAGCGTTGAAATCTGCAGCAATCTGCGGAAGGGTTGCACATCTGTCACGTTAAATGATTCTCTTCAATTATCGTTGGTCCCTTTCTTGCAAAAATGGTTCAAATGGCTCTGATCACTATGGGACTCAACATCTTAGGTCATAAGTCCCCTAGAACTCAGAACTACTTAAACCTAACTAACCTAAGGACATCACACACACCCATGCCCGAGGCAGGATTCGAACCTGCGACCGTAGCAGCCTCGCGGTTCCGGACTGCAGCGCCAGAACCGCACGGCCACCGCGGCCGGCCCCTTTCTTGCAGGATATTTTACCGGCCACAACGATGTCGGAGAGTTTATGTGATATTCACGGTACACTTGTGAAATAGTAATATGGGAAAATCCTCACTTCATCGCTACCTCGGATATGCTGTGTTCCATCGTTCGTGCGCCGACTATAACACGACGTTCAGAATCGCTTAAATCTTCCAGAATGAGATTTTCAGTAGCCGGCCGGTGTGGCCGAGCGGTTCTAGGCGTTTCAGTCTGGAACCGCGAGACTGCTACGGTGCCAGTTCGAATCCTGCCTCGCGAATGGATGTGTGTGAAGTCCTTGGGTTAGTTAGGTTTAAGCAGTTCTAAGTTCTAGGGGAATGATGACCTCAGATGTTAAGTCCTATAGAGCTCAGAGGAATTTGAATCATTTTGAGATTTTCACTCGACAGCAGAGTGTGTGCTGAAGCTTCCTGGCAGATTGAAAATGTGTGCTGGACCGAGACCAGTCCAGGAAGTTTCATCTAAATCTTGATAACCTGCCTTTATAGCTGCAGTAACAGATCTAACGACAGCGCCAGACACTTTTTGTCGTATATAGGCGTTGTCAACCAGAGCGCCGTATTCTGACTGTTTACATATCTCTGTTTTAATCTGCAGTTTTAATCTGTCAGTTTTAATCTGCAGTTTTAATCTGCCAGGAAGTTTCATATCAGCGCACACTCCGCTGCAGAGTGAAAATCTCATTCTGGAAACATCCCCCAGGCTGTGGCTAAGCCATGTCTCCGCTATATCCTTTCTTTCAGGAGTGCTAGTTCTGCAAGTTTCGCAGGAGAGCTTCTGTAAAGTTTGGAAATTAGGAGACGAGATACTGGCAGATGTAAAGCTGTGAGTACCGGGCGTGAGTCGTGCTTCGGCTGCTCAGATGGTAGAGCACTTGCCCGCCAAAGGCAAAGGTCCCGAGTTCGAGTCTCGGTCGGGCACACAGTTTTAATCTGCCAGGAAATTCTACATATCTCTGTATTTGAATACGCATGCCTATACCAATTTCTTTGGCGCTTCAGCGTGGGATACCTTTCTGTTGTTGTAACACTTGCGGGAACTCTTTTCTAAGAAACTGTAAAACTAAATTTAACACCACAAATATTGCATGTGAACAGTGAAATACAGTTTCCCGCCTAATAGGCAGATGGGCGAGACAAATGTGGCCAACTACTTTGTCTTACTAAAATAAAATTCCACTTGTTTGCAATAAAACTTGTCTCAATGGAACTAAGGTTTAAGTGAAAAATGTTTGTTTCTTGATTTGTAAATGAACTATTCGTTACGGAAAAGAAAACTACTGACAGATGTAAAATATGAAACTTCCTCGCAGATTAAAACTGTGTGCCGGACCGAGACTCGGAATCGGGACCCTTGCCTTTCGCGGCAAGTTCTCTACCAACTGAACTACCCAAGCACGAGTCACGCCCCGTCCTCACAGCTCCCGAGTTCGAGTCTCGGTCCGGCACACAGTTTTAACCTGCCAGGAAGTTTCATATCAACGCACACTCCACTGCAGAGTTAAAATCTCATTCTTAATGTAAAATATGTGCAGAAAGTAGTTCAGCAAAGTACTTTATGCGAACATCAAAAATCATAGAGCACTTGCCCGCGAAAAGCAAAGGTCCCGAGTTCGAGTCTCGGTCGGGCACACAGTTTTTGTGGTGCCACCGCCAGACACCACACTTGCTAGGTGGTAGCCTTTAAATCGGCCGCGGTCTGTTAGTATACGTCGGACCCGCGTGTCGCCACTATCAGTGATTGCAGACCGAGCTCCGCCATACGGCAGGTCTAGAGAGATTTCCTAGCACTCGCCCCAGTTGTACAACCGACTTCGCTAGCGATGGTTCACAGACAAAATACGCTCTCATTTGCCGAGACGATAGTTAGCATAGCCTTCAGCTACGTCATTTGCTACGACCTAGCAAGGCGCCATTATCAGTTGCTATTGATATTGTAAATAATGTACAGACAAGAGCTACGTTCAACATTAATGGATTAAAGTTAAGTATTCTACCAGTTACCTCCTTTTTTTCTAAGTTCTAATTACCTTGTCCTGTTCCAGACCTCACGCCAGCCTGCGTGAGCTGAAACGCGTGCCTTTCGGCTTCCTCTCAATTTAGTGGGTTGGTGTCCTGCCAATCCACAACAGTTTTAATCTGCCAGGAAGTTTCATCAAAAATCATGTTAGATAGTGTTATCACTCAATAGATAACACCATTATTAAAGGGAACTTGCACTCAAAATAGTGAGTAACCATTTCGCAATTTTATAACACGCTCTCTGTGTTCTGGAGTTGATTTTTTAAATTTTTAGTACGGAGTGGAACTTTAATAATGACAGATGTATATAATGAGCCTCTAGATTAAGTCACAACTGGTGGCTACAAACGTGAGTACTGGCTGCCGAGTTACGCCGCCAGCTGTCGGTGAGCGGCTGTCCACCTGCGGCGCGGCCTGGCCACCCCCCTCGCCGTCATCAGCGGCCTCGTCGGCCTCGCAGACCCGCCGCCGTCGGCACTGTGATTGCGGCCGGGGCGCCACTCAGCTGTCAGATTTGGGTAATCTCGCCCCGCAGGGCACCGAGCCGCTTTAATGCCGCCACATCAGCGCGCGCCCCGAGCCACTGCGCGCCGCCGCACTCGGCTGCTACATTAGCGGATGTTGAGCGACGTGTCGGCTCCGGCAGTACTGCAATCCGGCCACTGTAGGCTGCTCTTACCTGCGCTCCCGAACAGTAGCCTGTACGCATGAAACGTAAATGTGTGTATAATCATTTTGATGATTATTTCAAGAAATACAGCAACCATCCCGTTCATATATAGCGTTATTTATGCCAAGACGAGTTTCGTCTTTTCGCACACGTTCAGGTCGCCAAATACATTTATAATGTCATCAGTATTGACGAAGATATAGATGTACGAGGTACGTTCAGAAAGTAAGTGTACTGTGACAATAACGGTCTGTGGAATTTGTTTTTTGAGGGTTGGCAACACTGATTGGTACAGGGGTATCCCCGGACCAGAGTGAGCATCACAGGAACACGGTAGTACGTAAACTCACTCTGTAGTGTCCAGTTGGGTGAAAAATGTCAGTAAGAAATCCCGCCAAATGCAATGTGGGCCACAATGGTAAAGCCGGCCGAAGTGGCCGTGCGGTTAAAGGCGCTGCAGTCTGGAACCGCAAGACCGCTACGGTCGCAGGTTCGAATCCTGACTCGGGCATGGATGTTTGTGATGTCCTTAGGTTAGTTAAGTTTCACTGGTTCTACGTTCTAGGGGACTAATGACCTTAGCAGTTGAGTCCCATAGTGCTCAGAGCCATTTGAACCATTTGAACCACAATGGTAAAAGCAAAACATCAGGCACGAAACGACTTTATTGTTCATACGATGCGTTTCGGAATTGATTCCTTATCAGATTTCAAGGAGTGGCTGTAGCACTTTGATATGGGTTTTTAAGTGGTATATGAAACGTCATATCTACGTCCAACAGTCGCTCCTGGACATCTGATGATGGATAAATTACGAAATCCATCCAATAAAGTCATACCTTGTGTGGTGTCACCGCCAGACACCACACTTGCTAGGTGGTAGTTTTAAATCGGCCGCGGGCCATTAGTACATGTCGGACCCGCGTGTCGCCACTGTGTGATCGCAGACCGAGCGCCACCACAAGGCAGGTCTAGAGATACGGGATAGCACTCGCCCCAGTTGTACGGACGACTTTGCTAGCGACTACACTGACGAAGCCTCGCTCCTTTGCCGAGCAAATAGTTAGAATAGCCTTCAGCTAAGTCCATGGCTACGACCTAGCAAGGCGCCATTAGCCTTACATAGCAATTGATACTTATCGTATAAAGCATGTCTCATCAAGAACGATGTATACAACAAGGATGGATTAAAGTTAAGTATTCCAAAAGCTACGTACTTTTCTTTATAGCATTCATTACGTATCCTGTTTCAGACCTCACGCCATCCTTCGTGTGTTTATAGCGTGCATTGCGGTCCCCTCAAATCACACTGTGTCGGCACTTCTGTCGACACATCACCTTGCATGATGTTTCACGTTTGCCTTTACGACCCAGACAGCCGGAAGGTAGAACTAGTGATTACTATTAATTAAATATATTCAGAATTTTACGGAAACTGGAATTAAGGAAACCAAACGTAGATCGATAAGCTCTCAGCTCTTTCCCACTTCACACACGTTTTACCCACACATACTAAAGCAATGTGATTTTTAAACAAACTTCGTGTTGATGACAGCTTCATTTCGATACTGCAAATTTTGTTTATTTTTCAGTCTTCATTATTTTAACACGTTCGCGGGACACATTTAGCTGTTCATAGCCTGTTTCATCTCTACAAACTTAATAATTTCATCATCCTCGATAATTTTTTTTATTTTATTTTAGAACTTGTGAGTTTCGGTCCGAAGGCTGTAGAGCCATACAGTCCGTTCATATGTTCTAATGTTTGTCGACAGCTACGATATTTTCCTTCTAATATGTTAAATGAAAACACTCTTCTGCTGAGGCTGTAAAATCATGACACAGGGCATAAGAGGACAGTGCATCTGCGGACCTATCATTTGTATTCAGCTGATTCATATGAGAAGGTTTCCGACGTTATTATGCCCGTACAACGGAAATGAAGACACTTTGAACGCGAAATGGTAGTTGGAGCTAGACGCATGGGACATTCGATTTCGAAATTCAATTTTGCGAGATCCACAGTGTCAAGAATGTGTGGAGAACAGCAGATTTCAGTCACTACCTCTTACCACGGACAACGCAGTGGCGGAAGGCTGTCGCTAAACGATCGAGAGCACGCGATACTACCGTCATTGCATATTTGCATATCAGTATCCCATGACTTCTGTCATCTCAGTCTAACAGGTCATATAGTGCTATAGGATAGAGACTGAGGCAATACTAGCTATGTATATGTCCAACAACATCTATTGAGCAACATTACGTGTGCAGAATTCTGCATTTGAATATTTAATAGGAATCTAATGAATATCTGTTATTAACTGGGCCGCAAATAAAGACTTTAGCTTAGTATTTTTGCTTCCTAACCCAGTATATAGCATTCTATGTTATAGTTCAGGTATGATGAGAGATATTTCAAAGAGCGTATAGTTAACGCCGGATTGTGGATTTCCCCACACAAGATACTTTGCTATTTGGACCTTCAAGATGGCGTAATTCCGAGACATGATGCAGATGTTCTTGAACTGAAAAATAAAGCTGGCTAATAGAATAACGATGTAATTTAAATTTTTGGGATAATGAAGAAATTACAAACTTAAGAATTTCCTTTGAATCAGTAATTCCCAGATGAGGTTAGAATGTGTTAATAAAATAGCCGAACTAAAGTTATTAATTTTATAGTAATTTATCACTTACTTAAATAAAATTATTACTTTGCTTCTCCAATTTACCTTTGACATTGTTGTTGCTGTAAACTGAAACTTAATAACAAAGTTTAAAAATTGTTCTTAGGCAAGCCTGTAAGGACTTGTAAGAGCGGATTGTGCTGTCAGTCGGCACCTAGTACCTGAAGCGATAACACGTACATGTCAGTCACGGCTAGTGTAAGAATCTTTATGAGAATTCTTTAATTTGTTAATACTATTTAAAAAGAATTGCAAATGTCTGTCAAGATTTTTGTACTGGACCCCAACAGTCCAAATGTGAACATTTATCTCAGAGTTCGTAGTTTGCCACGACTATGTTTACATTTATATCTCGGAGAATGGATCTTTGAGACAGGTTTTTTGAGTTCGCGGGAATGCTGAACTCTGGGAATATTCCAATGTTACAGTTTCATATTTGTGTCGACTAAGTCAGAACTTGCCGGGTAAATGAACATTATAAAGTGATTGTCACTGTCTGATTAATTTGTATTTAAGTGAAAGTGCTTACCTCTCATCATTATTCATTGTGAGGAACTTTATCAGGCTCATCATCAAGTGAATATGTATGAAGATGTGAAACGATAACTGGTGCTATGTTGTCTACATCATTTCAAATTTTTATACAAAATCAGATTAAAGCCAGAGGAAGAACTACCAAAGGCGTTGAACGCATCTCAGGTAAGACACAAGTCTACTAGCCCATCTTTGAACTCCTTTTGCTCCTGACTAACGTATGTTTTAATTCGTCTAGGCCATGCTAATAGATACTAGAGCTGAATGAATTTCTTTAAAGGACTGTTAGTAATGCATTTCTCCTTAAAAATAAACTCTACTGTTCGTAAAATGCGAAACACTCAGAAGCAATGGTCTGCAACACGCCACGATAAGGGGATGTGTAGAGCAGCGGAACCATAACAAGTGATTTAAATGACAGAGAACTGGCGTGAAGGTAGCCCCAGCAGCGCCCCCTGTTGTGTGACCGGACTTGTCAGGGTAACACAACGCTGAGTCGATGCGGAGGCATCATACGAAGTGGAAACATGTAACGAAATGCTGCTATGCCTGCAGTGACGAGAAATGTGCAAGGGTACCACTGCTTCCGTGGCCCATCCTTTGGCCTGAGATGTCGCCCATCGAACATGTCGGGGATATGGTTTGTTAGTAACTTGTTAGTTCAGGTCTTTCTACAGCTCTGGTTGATGCTTTGTGAAAAAGCTTCCAAGCCACATGGCAGAGCATTGCCCAGCAGCATCTTCAGCGGCTCTTTGATTCCATGCCAGGGTGAAGTATCGGAATGTGAGTGCATTGGGAACGGGGCAGAATGATTGGTCTCCGGGAGGAGGGGCTATCGTTTCGTGAGTGAGGCGCATGTATAGCCAGTGAAAAGAAGACGGCCGTACACACCGCCGACAGGAAACTGTAGGACACAGTACGACCACAGCGTGAGATGACCGCCATCTTGTCCACTTGGCCGTAACGGATAGAACAGCTTCGTCCACGGTGACGTTGGAGCTCTGCAACTGGTGTGGCCTTGTCTGCGTCGAATATTTCTGCGGGCCTGACTGGTAGCACGGATGGCACTCCGTCTGTCCGTTCACCAGAACCCACCAATGCCGCGAACTGAAATAGGGACGTGAACGCCGACACTGGCGTTCTAAGAGGCAAAAATGGTTTCGGGCGAGTTCCGATTCAACTTGTTCTTCAGTTATGGCGAGATACGAGGTCGAAGCCGCCGTGGTAAAGGCATTGGGCAGACTGTACTGTTGAGCGGCATAGCGGGAAAACGCCAATTGTGATGGTGGATAGCCTATAGCACGCGATCTCATATCCTACGTCTTGAGGGCAATATCAACAGCTACCGCTACGTCAAGGTGGTTTTACAGCCCGCGCCAGTGCCCGTCCTGCAGGCCGTTCCACATGGCATATTTCAGCATGACAACGCCGTGCTACATGTGACGAGGAATGTGCAAATGCACCACTGCTTCCTTGACACATCCTTTCGCCTGAGATGTCGTCCATCGAACATATCGGATATATAGTTGGTTTGGTAACTTTTTCGTTCAGGTCTTCCTGCAGCCGTGGTTGACGCTTTGTGACCACACTTTCAAGCCGCAAGGCATAGTATTTCCCAGCAGCATATTCAGGGGCTCTTTGATTCTATGCCACGACGTCTAGCGGCTGTGATTGCAGAGCTACTTCATACTGAATTTTCACAGTCACAGTGCATGTGCAGATCTCTAATGCCAATAATTCATGTAATGACATGTCCCTAACCGGTGGAATTAATTTCACTGTGATCACATCTATTGCTCTAGCTGTTTCACTTTTTCCAAACAGTATTGTATGTTGCTACATTTGTTTCCACCAATACATCTTTTTTCTTTTACATTTTGAGATGATACGTTTGACTATGAGATCTGTTATTTTCAGTTAATTACAAGCGTGAAGTTACATTTTTTGGTACGTGACATTAAGTTTGTAACTACTGTATTTTTAGAATTGTGACAGACAACTCTACTTTTTTTTCATTTTTTGAAGCCAAAAGTGTAGAAAGTTTATTGTGGAAGGAAACTCAATTATGGAATCGCAATCAGATCATATATTTTGGTGTCTTAGACCGACTTTTGTACTGAAAAATTTCAGTATCAGGATATTTTTGTGTTAGGCCCCTATTACCGCGGGTTCACCCTAACAAAAATAAACTCTTCAGCTACGTTCGGAAACTCGTCGTAAGAACTGCAGTTAAATTCAATCAGTACAAGTGAATCCCGCCACGGGAGGGAAAACGAGAGAAACATGACACTCGTGTTATTTTGAGCAGCATCGCAAACACGCGAAGCAGAAAGTAGGTGATGTATCTCTCAGGAGATGTCGCAGAATGGAATGGTTCGACGAGAGGACCGTTTGGTCCCTTTTTTGGGGGGAGGGGGGGGGGGCGCCCAGAGGTATTTGTCGACCTTGGCCAGCGTCTGGCCCGGCGCCTGCTGGTTCCGCCCCCACCTCTTTTTTCTATTTTCCGCCGTCTCTGCCTTTCTTTATCTGGGACACTTCCGTCGGCCGTATATCCGCTGTTCTCTCTGTTTGTTCAGGTTGTTTGTCAAGCTTCCTCGCCGCGGTTCGGCTATTTATCGTGCAGGCTTCGGAAATATGGCTTACGTGGCCGACCCGGGCGAAAGCCGGGTCACCGCGTGGGCAGCCGTAAAATATTTCTGTCCTCCGTGGGCGGAATCGACAATTTTGTGGCCGCATAACACTCCAACATGCTCTGTTGCAACACTGTGCATTCAGTGTTAGTTGATGAAGGTAGGCTCCGCGTATCACGCGGGGTAAGTTGTTTACGTTACGGAGGAGTTTCCCGCAGTGCCGGCAGCCTTTGTGTTTTTATAAATCAGCCTAGATGCTTAATACACAATATAAATTCCTGTTGTCTAAGGGCGCATTTCTTATCTGATTTTTTTAGCCATTTGTGGCCAAATGTAACAAAACCTTTTGAAATTTCTCCGTTTGTTAATGTTTGTGTTACTTCTTCCCACTCTTTGTCGATGGGGCGAAATAATTTCATGTCTTTACTATCCTACACGCTGTATCCGATAGCGGAATACAGAGTTATAGATTACTGAAAATGTGTGTCGTATTGTTTTATGTTTCATGTCAATAGACGACTACAATTCTTATTTACGCAGGACGGTAATCGCAAATGATGCCAGGGTGAGGTGAAAACTCGGACCCGGTTATACAACTTCCATGTATGAAGCCACCGAATTACGAAAGCACCAGGCTCCTCAATAAGAAACACAAATGAAAGTGTTAGGAGAACGATGTAATCAAGTCCTGTGCAAGACGAGACAGCTGAATTGAAATCCTCGGGGGATTGTGATGGTGTTCAACTGATAACTGCAGTCAAAAATTCTCAGACAGTCCACGGAAGAAAAAACGGGTCAGGCATAAACACTACAGCGTCGGGAAAATTCGCGGAATTCGGGACAAAGAGAAGAAAATATACGCCATCGTTGCGGAGAGTTATGTTGAAGGTTCAGAGGGTATGACACCAACGAGAGGAAACTTTATATATTAATTTCAATGACGAAACAAATGGGGTTCCCTGCGAGCAATGGTGCAGCTTCAATTGAGTTAAAACTTTTAGATTGAAGGGCCGTGTGACAGTTTAGAAAACCGTCAGAGGTATAGGTGACAACAATGGAGATGTCTCCTGGAAATGCGGACGAAACGTTAGTGAATAGTTTTACATACTAAATGCCAAAGAAACTGGTGTAGCCATGCGTATTCAGATACAGAGAGATGTAAACAGGCAGAATACGGCGCTGCCATCGGCAATGCCCATATAAGACAACAAGTGTCTGGCGCAGTTGTTAGATCGGTTACTGCTGCTACAGTGGCAGATTATCAAGATGGTATTATACTCGACGCACGAGCTATGGGACACAGCATCTCCGAGTTAGCTGTAAAGTGGGGATTTTCCCGTACGGGCATTTCACGAGTGTACCACGAATACCAGGAATCCGGTAGAACATCAAATTTCCGACATAGCAGCAACGGGAGAAAGGTCCAGCAAGAACATGACCAATGACGACAGAAATGGATCGTTCAACGTGAAAGAAGTGCAAACCTCTAGCTAGTTGCTGCAGATTTCAATACTGGGTCATCAGCAAGTGTCAACATGAGAAACATTCTACGAAACATCACCGATGTGGGCTTTTGGAGCCGAAGGCCCACTCGTGTACCATTGATGACTGTACGACACAAAGCCCGTCAACGCCGACATTGGACTGTTGATGACTGAAGACATGTAGCCTGGTCGGATGAGTCTCGTTTCAAATTATATAAAGTGGATGGACGTCTACCGGCATGCAGGCAACCTCATGAATCCATGGACCCTGCAAGTCAGCAGGGGACTGTTCAAGCCGGTAGAGACTCTATAGTTGTGTGGGGCGTGTGTAGTTGGAATGATGTGGGACCTGTGGTGTCACCGCCAGACACCACACTTGCTAGGTTGTAGCCTTTAAATCGGCCGTGGTCCGTTAGTATACGTCGGACCCGCGTCTCGCCACTAGCAGTGACTGCAGACAGAGCGACACCACACGGCAGGTCTAGTCTAGAGACTCCCTAGCACTCGCCCCGGATGTACAGCCGACTTTGCTAGCGATGGTTCACTGTCTACATACGCTCTCACTTGCAGAGACGACAGTTTAGCATAGCCTTCAGCTTCGTCATTTGCTACGACCTAGCAAGGTGCCATATTCAGTAATTAGAATGAATTCTGAACAGATACGAGGGGCGTTCAGAAAGTAAGCTCCGATCGGTCGCGAAATGGAAACGACTATGAAAATCCGATAAAGCTTTGCACAGATGTGTTGGGTAGTATCTCTAGTATAACCCCAGTTAGCATCACGTCGGTCTTCTCATTTCTGAGCTCGCAGTGAGTGCGTAAAGATGTCTAGAAAATAGTGTCTGCCGCCAAGTACGAGGGCCTGGTGAGAAATTTCGCCTGAAGCTATGCAGCTAACATTACATAACTGTCGTGCTGTTTCGTCTTCACGACAATTCTCAGCCGCATTCTGCAGGGGCAATGAAGATGCTCCTGCATCGTTTTCAAATGGAAATGTTAGATTACCCACAATACAGTCCGCAATTGTCTCCCCCTGAGTTTCATCTCTGGTCACATGAACCGCCGTCTTTGAAGACAACATTTTGACACAGACAGCGAGGTGTAGGCCAGCGTGGAGAATTGGCGGAAAGCACTGGCGGCTGCCTTCTATGATGAGGCTATTGAAAAGTTGGTACAACGCTATGACAAAAGTCTAAGTCAGAACGGCGACTACGTAGAGAAGTAGCTGAAAGGTGTAGCTAATTGTTACAAGTAAAACATTTCTGATGTTCACTGTGGTTTCAATTTGGCAATCAATCGGAGCTTACTTTCTGAACAGGCCTCGTAATATTGTGAATAATGTACCGTCAAGAGCGATGTTCATCATTAATGGATTAAAGTTAAGTATCAAACTAGCTACGTCCGCTTTCTGAATTCTAAATCCTTGATATGTTCCAGACCTCACGTCAGTATAGTTCTTCCCTAATCACGCCAGCCTGTGTGAGCTAAAACGCTTGCATTTCGGTCTCCCCTAGTAAAACGGTGTTGGCTCTTCAGCCAACACAACAGGACCCATGATAGGTCTACATCGACTCTGACAGGTGAAACGTACGTGAGAATCCTGTCTGCTCACCTCCGCCCACTGATGTCCATTGTGCATTCTGACGGACTTGGGCAATCCCTGCAGGACAATGCGACAACCCACACGTCTAGAATTGATACAGAGTGGCTCCAGGAGCACTCTTCTGAGTTTAAACACTCCTGCTTGTTGTTTTATATAGGCCGAAGGCAGCGGCGTATTCTGCCTGTTTACCTATCTCTGTATTTCAATACGCATGCACTTCACTGAAGGTATTCTGTCGGATGCGGAAGCGATATACGTGAAACTTAAAGTCCCAAATTACTTCTAATCTGAGACAGGAGACAGTTTTTATCGTGGTATTTGCGTTCATTAAATCGATATCTATAAAGACTGTCTACTTTGGATTTCGCAAAACAAATGTGCTGTGGATCAGTGCAGCTGGCACTTTCACGACAGGTCGAGATTTGGCTAAATTGTTCGTCATTCTCGTCGCACTACGGGGACAGCCGTCAGCACTTGTGGGTGTGGAGCCGGCCCGGCGGCTGACAGGGCCGAGGTGACCCAGTGTCGGCTGGCCCACAGCCAGCGGCCGCCCCGGCGGGCCGACCTTTGCGACCGCCGGGAGTAAAGAGTAAAGGCCAGCAGCAGCGGGCCGGCACGTGGAGGGCGCGCGCGGCTGCTGCTGCCACAGGACATGACAGGCACCAGCGGGTCGGGCCACAGAGAGATCACCCAGCAGGGGAGGTGCCGCACGGGCGTGCGGACACTTGCCACGCCGGACATTTGCCACGATTGTACCTGCTCCGAAGGGTTGGGTCCGTGTCTCCCCCTCCCTCTCCTCCTCATCCTCCTCCTCTTCCTCACCCGCCGCTTGGTAAAAGTACTTACTGAGGCTTACCGCTGTTTTACTTAGCATAGGACCAAAATCTCTTTCGATTTTCCGCCACACTTCTAGATAGAGCATCGAAATCGGCACCAAATTTCGAGCCTCCGTAAAACTTCGCCAATCTTGGAGATTTTGCGTTCGTCTAAATCAGGCTCATCCAAGAATTGCGCCCGCCGGGTGCGCCCGCGCCCCACGGGCGCAAGACAGTGTAGTTCAGCGCCCCGTCGGCGACCGTGTGTCGCTAGTGTCGCCATAGGCGCGAGCGAGCGAGCGAGAGAGAGAGAGAGATAGAGCTACAGAGCGAGTGAGACCGCGCAGCACTGCTCTGCGATGGACTGTCCCGCGGTCAGATCTAACGTAAACAAAATATTATATTTTAGAAATAGTTTTACGTAAGGTACATAGAGTCTCATTCTTACTGTTAGTAGTTACAGGTAAGAATTTTTTTTTGTTATACTTCGTGCTACAATTTTTTGTATCCCTTTTCGGAGTTTAGAAATCGGATCCTTAGATTGCTGTTTTGTACGTAATAATTTTAACCGACCAAGTTTGAAAACTTATTAAAATAGAATTAAGGTTATAAAGCTCCGTAATTCTTACAGTCAACATTGTTAAAGAAAATTAACGTTTTACACGTTTTTCTTTTTCGAGGAAACGGTTTTGTCTAGGCTTGGTACAATATTCTGTGAGACTAACCTCGAAGAATTGGTCAAATTTTTATCGCCAAGGAATGAACGGTTCTTAGTTTTAGCAAGCTTTAAAAGAGAGAAAAAGCGCTCACAAATATACGTGTAACCAAACATTGAGAGAACTTTGACCGCGTGCTTGTGCAATAGAGGATATTTCTCTTGTGTAAGACAGCTGTAAAAGTTATCCAAAGTTTTACACATGAGAAAGCGGTCCTTCAGGCGGATATGGCACTGCAGGCCAATCAGCTCTAGTTGAAGCTCTTGTGAGACGTCCTCTGCCCGAAGGGAAAACGGGCGAACAAATATATCTATCGGCTGGCGTTCGGGCGGTCCGCACGGCCATTGCAGCAACATACGAATTCGCCCGGGGCTCTGGCCGCGGGCGATCGCGGGCGCTAGCGCACCAGGGGCACAGTTGGGACCAGCCTCGTCTAAATTATAAGTGCCTTTTTCGGTGCTACTGCAGCAGCTTTCTGTCGTGTTTTGTGTACCAGGGGGATCACATCCGTCTCTTATTAATTTATTTGGTATGAATCTCTCGAGTGCTGTTGATACTATTTCTTTGAACTTAAGCCACATATAGTCTGAACTTACATAGTGTGGAAGGTTTGGAGACTGTCTCTTAGAAACACGTCAAACGAATTTTTAGCAGCTTTTATAAATAGATATATTTCGCGTTTAGTTTTGGTGAATTCCTTTTTTTACAGAATTGAGCCTCGCTATGACTGTGTGTTCACTAATCACCGTATCCGTCGTGATCCTCGGGATTATTTGTGGCTGAGAGGTCAAGTGTGTTTTCGTAACCGTTTACAATATGAACGGTCTCGTGAACTAATTGTTCAAAATAATTTAAAAAAAACATTTAGAACAATTACGGAAATTGTTTTCTATCTACAATAGGGTCTGAAAACGTATTTTTGTCAATATACAGAAGGTAGATTGAAGTCACTGCCAACTATAATTGTATGAGATGGGTACCTATTTGTGATGACACTGAAATTTCCTTTGAACTGTTCAGCAACTGTTTCATCTGAGAACGGGGGTCGGTAAAAGTAGCCAGTTATTCAGAATGAGATTTTCACTCTGCAGCGGAGTGTGCGCTGATACGAAACTTCCTGGCAGATTAAAACTGTGTGCCCGACCGAGACTCGAACTCGGGACCTTTGCCTTTCGCGGGCAAGTGCTCTACCAACTGAGCTACCGAAGCACGACTCACGTCCGCTACTCACAGCTTTACTTCTGCCAGTACCTCGTCTCCTACCTTCCAAACTTTACAGAAGCTCTCCTTACTTTCAGGAGTGCTAGTTCTGCATGTTTCGCAGGAGAGCTTCTGTAAAGTTTGGAAGGTAGGAGACGAGGTACTGGCAGAAGTAAAGCTGTGAGTACCGGACGTGAGTCGTGCTTCGGTAGCTCAGTTGGTAGAGCACTTGCCCGCGAAAGGCAAAGGTCCCGAGTTCGAGTCTCGGTCGGGCACACAGTTTTAATCTGCCAGGAAGTTTCGTATCAGCGCACACTCCGCTGCAGAGTGAAAATCTCATTCTGGAAACATCCCCCAGGCTGTGGCTAAGCCATGTCTCCGCTATATCCTTACTTTCAGGAGTGCTAGTTCTGCATGTTTCGCAGGAGAGCTTCTGTAAAGTTTGGAAGGTAGGAGACGAGGTACTGGCAGAAGTAAAGCTGTGAGTACCGGACGTGAGTCGTGCTTCGGTAGCTCAGTTGGTAGAGCACTTGCCCGCGAAAGGCAAAGGTCCCGAGTTCGAGTCTCGGTCGGGCACACAGTTTTAATCTGCCAGGAAGTTTCGTATCAGCGCACACTCCGCTGCAGAGTGAAAATCTCATTCTGGAAACATCCCCCAGGCTGTGGCTAAGCCATGTCTCCGCTATATCCTTACTTTCAGGAGTGCTAGTTCTGCATGTTTCGCAGGAGAGCTTCTGTAAAGTTTGGAAGGTAGGAGACGAGGTACTGGCAGAAGTAAAGCTGTGAGTACCGGACGTGAGTCGTGCTTCGGTAGCTCAGTTGGTAGAGCACTTGCCCGCGAAAGGCAAAGGTCCCGAGTTCGAGTCTCGGTCGGGCACACACAGTTTTAATCTGCCAGGAAGTTTCGAGCCAGTTATTAATTTATTCCGGTTGTCCAATATAACCTCTGCCCACATTAAGTCACAGGAACTGTCTGCTTCAATGTCGCTTGTGACCTGGAACACACATTGCATTATTTTTCCTTACGTTGTGCTTCTCGTTTCTGTTGTAGTGCAGATCATTACAATTACGTCTTTTCCCTCCAAAAACTAGGATGTTTTCTCTGTGACTCTGTAAATACCAGAGCTAAACAATGTAGAACAACAACGTACGTTACAAGCATAGCATTCTGTATTACTTCATTTCCTTATTTCTAACATTATAAAAATGTACGTTGACTTTAGATGACATGTCAGTCATAGATGTTCTTATCTCTATTTAGTGAGCGTATTTTCAGTTATGTTTTATACTTTGTCCCGCTACACATTACTAACTAATGTTTCGCCGCAAGGGATACCGAATTTTAGAGAGAAAATTAATATGAAGTACGTCGTTCTTCTTTTCAAACGTTCACATACCCATTTCTTCTTCCCTTATTGTCTTTTGGGCATGCAGTTGCAGTAATTAAAGTAGGCACAAATACAGTGACCAAAAAGAGATGATTAGTTTACATTCGCATTCTCTTTACATCGTTCCTTTCTTGTTGTTCCCATGGCGATGGACTGTTTCTATCGCAATAAGAAAGAGCGAAAGGAAGCTACCGTACAGAGAGAGAGGGATCTATATTTATACTCGGCAGAACTAATTACATACTGACATAATCGTCGGTATTGCTTTCGTTTTCCAAAAGTTATAAATATTTAGATTACGAAGATGAAGCTCTGTATTTCGCCAAGATGTCGAAGAAGAAGGCCCCTTACATACTTGTCGAATCGAGTAGGATGTGGAGACGGCGGTTTGAAAGCGGACAGAAGTACGAGGAAGGGGGATCCTCACCTGAGGGATCGCTACTCAAGTTACATGGCGAAGGCGCAAGCGTGGCAAATGTCCGGCGTGGCCAATGTCCGGCGTGGCAAATGTCCGGCATTCGCCACACGTGTCTCATGCAGCGACACTTCCATTGTCTGCCTATAGCTCCTGCATTTGGAGAGAGCAGTCGAGATAAACCTGTTTGCCCTCGATTCAAGGCTCATAGACAGCTGCTGTCTTGTGTTACGCCGTTTGTACTCTCCTAAACGAGGCCAGTTTATACTGACGTAAACACTAAAAAAAAATTGGGTGCCAAACGAACACAATTTCATAAAAATTGGAATATGTTTTCAAGCGAAAGAAAATCACATACCCAGCAAGTCAATAAGTCATTGGTCCACTGCAGGCCCTTATGTAAGCAGTTATTCGTTTTGGCATCGATTGGCAGAGTTACTGGATGTCCTCCTGACGGACATCGTGCCGGATTCTGTAAGATTGTGGAAATACCGAGGTGGTTGGGAGGGCTTGCCTATAATGTTCCAACGCGCTCAGTTGGGGAGACGTCCGGCGAACTTGCTGGCAACGGCAGGGTTAGGAAAGCACGTAGGCAAGCAGCATAAACACTCGCCTTTTGCGGGAGGACGTTATCTTGTTGAAATGTAAGTCGAGGGTGGCTTGCCGTGAAGGGCCACGGATCACGGTGTGAAATATCGACGACGTGCAGCTCTGCTGTAAGGGTGCAGCGGATGACGACAACAGGGGTCCTGCTGTGACATGAAATGGCAGCGTAGACCATGAGTCCTGATTGTAGGCCGTATGGAGGGCGGGGTAAGTTTCCCGCTGCTGTGTCGCGTGTCTCTAAGCACGTCTTGGGCGTGTTTTACTTAAATGGACCACCGCTGAGCAGCGAAGAGGTGTCTGGAGGCAGTTCGTACCGCATTGGGATACCAACCACAGTGTCGCTCGCCATACGGTCCCACAGCCAGAAGGAATGGTACGCGGTGCCGTTTCTTTTCTTTGATTCTCATCCGCGGCATCCTTACAACACAGCGGCACGTGACGACATTCTACGCCCAATTCCGTTACCCTTTACGGCAGCCCACCCAGGGCCTGCACTACTGGCCATTAAAATTGCAAAACCAAGAAAAAATGCAACTTCCTGGCAGATTAAAACTGTGTGCCCGACCGAGACTCGAACTCGGGAGTCAAACACAGCTTGGATGGCGTATATAGGTACAGCTGCCCACGCAACTTCAACACGATACCACGGTACATCAGCAGTACTGGCTGGCGTATTGTGACGAGCCAGTTGCTCGGCCACCATTGACCAGGCGTTTTCAGTTGGTGAGAGATCCGGAGAATGAGCTGGCCAGGGCACCCGTCGATCTTTCTCTGTATCCAGAAAGGCCCGTGCAGTACCTGCAACTGGCGGTCGTGCATTATCCTGCTGAAATGTAGGGTTTCGCAGGAATCGAATGAACGGTAGAGCTACGCGTCGTAACACATCTTAAATGTAACGATGGTTCAAATGGCTCTGAGCACTATGATACTTAACATCTTAGGTCATCAGTCCCCTAGAACTTAGAACTACTTAAACCTAACTAACCTAAGGACGTCACACACATCCATGCCCGAGGCAGAATTCGAACCTGCGACCGGAAATGTAACGTCCACTGTTCAAAGTGCCGTCAATGCGAACAAGAGGTGACCGAGACGTGTGACCAATGGCACCCCATACCATCACGCCGGGTGATACGCCAGTATGGCGATAACGAATGCACGCTTCCAATGTGCGTTCACCGCGATGTCGCCAAACACGGATGCGACCGTCATGATGCTGTAAACAGAACCTGGATTCATCCGAAAAAATGACGTTTTGCCATTCGTGCAGCCAGGTTCGTCGTTGAGTACACCATCGTAGTCACTCCTGTATGTGATGCAGCGTCAACGGTAACCGCAGCCATGGCCTCCGAGCTGTTAGTCCATGCTACTGCAAACGTCGTCGAACTGTTCGTGCAGATGGTTGTTGTCTTGCAAACATCCTCATCTGTTGACTCAGGGATAGTGACGTGGCTGCACGATCCGTTACAGCCATGCTGATAAGATGCCTGTCATCTCGACTGCTAGTGATACGAGGCCGTTGGGATCCAGCACGGCGTTCCGTATTACCCTCCTGAACCCACCGAGTCCATATTCTGCTAACTGTCATTGGATCTCGACCATCGCGAGCAGCAATGTCGTGATACGATATACCGCAATCGCGATAGGCTACAATCCGACCGCTAAAGTCGGAAACGTGATGGTACGCATTTTCCTCCTTACACGAGGCATCACAACAACGTTTCACCAGACAACGCCGGTCAACTGCTGTTTGTGTATGAGAAATGGGTTGGAAACTTTTCTCTTGTCAGCACGCTGTAGATGTCGCCACCAGCGCCAACCTTGTGTGAATGCTCTGAAAAACTAATCGTTTGCATATCACAGCATCTGCTTCCTGTCGGTTAAATTTTACGTCTGTAGCACGACACCTTCGTGGTGTAGCAATTTTAATGGCCAGTAGTGTACATTCCAGCAACATAAATACCGTCCGCACCCGGCAAGAATTTCTGCAGCTTGTCTTCGTGCTTCTGAATCCTATCTTGGCTGTTACAGTTGTCTGTTTTCTCCCTAATTGAAAACGTTTGGAAAGGTATCCCTCAGGAGAACTCCCAACCACTCTGCCAACCAATGCGAAGCCGAATAACTGGACCAACGTGTTACTGTCGTTCATGATTTGTAAAGTTATTTCTCTTGAATAAATCTCCCAATTTTTCTGAAATTGTAATGCTTCGTTTGTCAGTACATGTAAATGGAATTAACTGTTTTCCGTCCCATTCAGGTAATTCCTTATGGGTCAGCCTTTATTTTTGTCTTACAGTGTCGTATCACGTTCCTATTTTTCTCGGAGCTTCCGTGCCGTCGCGCGAACTAACGTGCGGCCACAGTACACGCACTGATAAGCAATGGGCAATGCGTCAGACGGATAACGCTAGGCAGCGGTAAACTTTTCACTGTTCCAGAGTCAATACTCACACGCCCTGTGGCTACCAAACTACTTCCAGTAAAGTTTCCGAGATCCAACGCACTGGACTGTGTCAGCCGCTAGAAGACCCATACCCAGCCTCCAGCTTGTTCATAGCAAATTGCGCTGATAAACTCGACGATGAAAAAACACTAGGACACAGTACAAAACCAATATAGGAAAAAATCACAAAAAACGACACACTGAAAGTTTCGCGAAAATGAATATATCTCACTGACTTTAATGAAACCCGTCGCTAAGACAGTTTCGTTCACTAAAAATCACCGTCTATTCTAATACTTTGCTCCAAAACTTAATTTCTTGTGCCTACTTGTTCAGCTCTACACTCTCGCCAAGCTCCAATACTAAACTAGAAAACCTGAATCACTCGACCCAAAATTATAGCCCGCGCATAGGAATCACTCAATTTTCTCTGTTGTTGTTGTGGTCTTCAGTCCAGAGACTGGTTTGATGCAGCTTTCCATGTTACTCTATCCTGTGCAAGCTTCTTCGTCTCCTAGTACCTACTGCAGCCTACATGCTTCTGAATCTGTTGAGTGGATTCATCCGTTGGTCTCCGATTTTTACCCTCCACGCTGCTCTCCAGTACTAAATTGGTGATCCCTTGATGCCTGAGAATATGTCCTACCAAGCGATCCCTTCTTCTAGTCAAGTTGTGCCACAAATCTCTCTTCTCCCCAATTCTATTCAGTACCTCCTCATTAGTTATGTGATCTACCCACCTAATTTTCAGCATTCTTCTGTAGCACGAAATTTCGAAAGCTTCTATTCTCTTCTTACCTAAACTATTTATCGTCCACGTTTCACTTCCATTCATGGGTACACTCCATACAAATACTTTCAGAAACGGATTCCTGACACTTAAATCTATACTCGATGTCAACAAATTTCTCTTCTTCAGAAACGTTTTCCTTGCCATTGCCAGTCTACATTTTATATCCTCTCTACTTCGACCATCATCAGTTATTTTGCTCCACAAATAGCAAAACTCCTTTACTACTTTAAGCGTCTCGTTTCCTAATGTAATTCCCTCAGCATCGCCCGATTTAATTCGACTACATGCCGTTATCCTCGTTTTGCTTTTGTTGATGTTCATCCAATATCCTCCTCTCAAGACACTGCCCATTCCGTTCAGCGGCTTTTCCAGGTCCTTTGTTATCTCTGACAGAATTACAATGTCATCGGCAAACCTTAAAGTTTTTATTTCTTCTCCATGGATTTTAATACCTACTCCGAATTTTTCTTTTGTTTCCTTTACTGCTTACTCAATATACAGATAGAATAACATCGGAGATAGGTTACAACCCTGTCTCACTCCCTTCCCAACTACTGCTCCCCTTTCATCCCCTCGACTCTTATAACTGCCATCTGGTTTCTGTACAAATTGTAAATAGCCTTTCGCTCCCTTTAATTTTCCCCTACCACCTTCAGAATTTGAAAGAGTATTCCAGTAAACATTGTCAAAAGCTTTCTCTAAGTCTACAAATGCTAGAAACTTGGGTTTGCCTTTCCTTAATCTTCCCTAATTTTCGCTGATGCGTGAAATAGCTCCAGAATTTTCAAACACACTGCTAATACAAACCTGTCGCGTCCAAAATTATTTAGTACTGTATCTCACTTAGCAATAATACTATTTTCTCATATCCAAACAGACGATTGGACGATCAGATGTACTAATGCTTCGAAAAACAAGCTGCATGTCCGTTTTCACTTAATTATCATTATATCTATCATAGCACAAGACGACTGTATCATAAATAATGTAACTCAGAAATATAAGATAAAAAAATTATTATAAAGGAATAAAATATTATTTAGAACATGCATAATAGCATAAAAACACTTTTATTCATAAATAGTGTTCGGCTTCGACCCGAGGTCGATCATCTTCGATATCAGTGGGTGGTGCTCCGTGCCACTGTCCGTTTGAGTCATCGCTGGAGCACAGTCCGAATGAGATCCACATCGGGTCGAAACCGGTCACCAGTTATAGATAAAAGTGTTTTTACGCCACCAATACTGTTCTGTATAATATTTTATAACTGGTTCAGTCGATCTTTACTGTTCGCCACAAGTTTAGAAAGATTTAGTAGAGATACAGGGGAGAAGACCCTTGTGAATAACACGAGTAACTGCCACGGTCAGAGTATTTCGCAGAATTAATACACCTACATCTACATAGATACTCCGCAAGTGACGGTACGGTGCGTGGCGGAGGGTGCCCTATATTACTGCTTGTCCTTCCCGTTTCTGTTTCACTCGCAAACAGAGCCAAGGAAAAACATCTACCTATATGACTCCGTATGGGCCCTATCCGTAAACAATATTGCAGCCTGCCTCTGAATTGCTTCTATGTCTTCCTATAGTCCAACTTGGCGCCGATCACAGACACTGGAGCAGTACTCTAGAATAGTTCGCACCACCGTGGAATATGCGGTCTCCTTTACAAGTGAACCACTCTTTCCTAAAATTCTCCCAATAAACTGAAGTCGACCATTTGCCTACCACAGGCTTAATGCGCTCGTTCCACCTCATACCGCTTTGCAACGTTGAGCCCAGGTAGTTAAACGAGTTGACTGTGTTAAACAGCATACTAGTGATACTGTACCAGAAAGTGGTAGTGATGTTCAGTCCCAATGGGGCACTGTTAAGTGGGGCGTTCCCCAAGGGTCGGTGCTGGGGCCACTGCTGTTTCTTATTTATAGAAATGATATGCCTTCTAGTATTATAGGTGATTCAAAAATATTTCTGTTTGCTGATGACACCAGCTTGATAGTGAAGGATCTTGTGTGTAATATTGAAACAGTAACAAATAATGTAGTTCATGAAATAAGTTCGTGGCTTGTGGAAAATAATTTGATGCTAAATCACAGTAAGACTCAGTTTTTTACAGTTTCTAACTCACAGTTCAACAAGAACCGATATTTTGATCAGACAGAATAGGCATATTATAAGCGAGACGGAACAGTTCAATTTCCTAGGCGTTCGGATAGATAGTAAGCTGTTGTGGAAAGCCCATGTCCAGGATCTTGTTCAGAAGCTAAATGCTGCTTTATTTACCATTAGAACAGTATCTGAAATAAGTGACACTTCAACACGAAAAGTAGTCTACTTCGCATATTTTCATACGCTTATGTCGTATGGTATTATTTTTTGGGGTAATTCTTCTGACTCAAAAAGGGTATTTTTGGCTCAAAAACGGGCTGTTCGAGCTATATGTGGTGAAAGTTCGAGAACGTCTTGTCGACCCCTATTCAAAAATCTGGGAATTCTGACATTGCCCTCACAGTATATATTTTCTTTAATGTCGTTTGTTGATAGCAATATTAGCCTATTCCCAAGAGTTAGCAGCTTTTACTCAGTTAATACTAGGCAGAAATCAAATCTGCATGTAGAATGCACTTCCTTGACTCTTGTGCAGCAAGGAGTGCAGTATTCTGCTGCATCCATTTTCAATAAGCTACCACAAGAACTCAAAAATCTTAGCAGTAGCCCAAACTCTTTTAAGTCTAAACTGAAGAGTTTCCTCATGACTCACTCCTTCTATTCTGTCGAGGAGCTCCTGGAAGAGCTAAAAAATTAAGCAAATTCCAGTGTTACATTGTTGATTTTCTTCATTTAAACTTACGACTTGTCACCTGAATATGTTTTTTTATATTTCATTTTATCTGTTTCTAATATCGTGTTATAATTTCATGTATTGACTCGTTCCATGACCATGGAGACTTCTCCTTATTTTGGTCCCACGGAACAATAAATAAATAAATAAACAAATAAATAAAAAATAACAAGTAACATCTTCCTACTTATCAGCATTAACTTACATTTTCCAACATTTGGGGCTAACTGCCATTCATTACACCAAGGGAATTTTGTCTGAGTCGTCTTGTATCTTTCTACAGTCACTCTCCTTCGACTCTTACCGTACACCACGGCATCATCAGCAATCAACTGCATATTGCTGCCCACCTTGTCCGCCAAACCCTTTATGTATGTAGATAACACTTCCCCTGACCATACCCTCTTCTTTGATAAACACGCGTCGTCGAGGACAACATACTGCGTTCCATTATTTAAGATGTCTTCGAGCCACTTATTCCAGCCACTTATTCCATATGCTCGTACCTTTGTTAACGACCGGTGTCAAAAACTTTCAAGATATCTAGAAATATTGAAGCTGTCTTTTGCCTTTCATCGGTAGTTCTCAGTATATCATGTGAGAAAAAGGGCAAGCTGAGTTTCGCACGAGGGATGCTTTCTAAAACCATGCTGATCCGTGGACATAAGCTTCTCAGTCTCAAGATAGTTTATTACATTCGAACGGAGAATGTGTTCAAGAATCCTGCATCAAACAGAAGTGAGGGATAATCGTCTGTAATTTAGCGGGTCTGTTCTTTTATCCTTCTTATATACTGGAGTCACCTGCGCTTTTCTCCAGTCGCGTGGGACTTTGTGCTGGGCGAGAGATTCACCATAAACGTAGCCTAGGTAAGAGGCCAATGGCGTAGAGTACTCGTTATAAAAGCGAACTGGGATTCCGTCTGGTCCTGGCCATTTTTTTTTCTTTCAAATCTTTCTGCTGTTTCTCTACGCCAGGTATGCTTATTACTATGTCGTCCGCACGGGAGTCCGTTCGATGGTCAAATGACGGAATGTTTGTACGATTCTCCTGTGTGGACGATTTCTTGAACGTGAAATTTAATACTTAGGCTTTCGTTTTGCTGTCAACAAGGGACTGAATCGAAGCCTTAGACCCACTGAGCGATTTTACGTAAGACAAAGAATTTCCCGGGTTCGCTGCCAGATCTTTTGCTTAGGCGTAACGGTGGTAGTTTTGAATGCGCCGTGCATAGATCTTTTCACAGACGCACGAATCTCTACTAACCTTGGATTGTCGTTATTTGTACGTTGCCTTTTAAACCTAGAGAGCAACAGCCTCTGCTTCCTCAACATCCGCCGAATTTCGTTATTAAACCATGGTCAGTCTTCCCCTCTTTTTTATCCACTTACTAGGTACACAAACCTCCAGACCGCCATTTACAGTCTGCTTAAACTTTGCCCATAATTCCTCTTCATCCATCATATTGTAACTAAGTGATGCAAACTACTGTTTAAGTGAGATGTTAATAACTGCTTGTCTGCTCTATCTAGCAGAAATACTCTCCAAGCCTTCGTGACTGATTCATTAACTTTCGTAATCATCGTTGCTGTATAACATCATAATCGCTAATCTCCGTTTCTGTACTGTGATGAACCTATTCAGTCTCTTCCACGTGCGGTTCTAGACGCCGCAGACAGCAAAGCAGAGACTCTCAGTGGCGAAGAAATACGATGAATAATCAAAAACAATGAGGATTTCGGTGAAGATAATGTTCCAAAGTAGCTAATAAACGATGGAAGACCGCTACAGTTTAAAATAATAACGCAGCTTTAAACAGTGTTTGGGAGTAAGAAAGACCGGCTGACGAAGGGAAAAGTTCGTAACCTTGGTAAATGATAAAATTATCACAAATATGGAGACGGATCTCACTCCTTAATGTAGGCTACCAAATCCTATTTCATTGTCTACTGAAGAGAATGATCCCAGCTGCAGAAGGAATTATAAGGGACTATCAGTGTGGTTTGTGAAGGAATATATCAGCTGTAAATCAACTCTTTCGCTCAGTCAGGTAACCGAAAAAGGTTGGGAACTTAATGCAGATATAACAAAAAGATTATGACAACATACATAGAGGGCACAGTCACCACTGTCTTGAAAGATTTTCAGTATACACAAATTTAGAGGAAACTTACTGCAGGTTTACGGCATTCTGAAGTCAGAACTGGTCTTACAAAGGGACACGCATTATTTCCAATATCTTTTTTATTTAATTTTAGAAGAGACAGGTGGAGAACAACGAAAATTACACCCTGCGTGAACAAGACAAGCCAATTACAAAATAAATCGTCTTTCATATGAGGACAATATTGTTCTGATAAGTGGTAACAAACAGGAGTTCCTGCTCAAGACAAGTTCCTAAAGAGGTATTGTAAAGAAAACAGGGTTACAAATTAGTGAGGAGAAAACTAAGTATATTGTCGTGAGCAAGACAGCAAAAGATGGTACCTCACGGACAGTTGAGGATGTCGCTGTGTAAAGAACAAATATATTTATATATTTGCGAAGCATTTTTAGCGCGCGGATTAGAATGGAAACGAAAGTAAGGGAAGGACACAATGTAAATACAACATATTTTTGTCTGCGTGACGTGCTGTGCAGTAGAGCACTTTTTGGAAGTATTGAAATCAAACCATACAAGGCCGTAATTATCTCTGTAGCTCCATTGCGTCTGAAGTATTAACATTAAGGGAAACAGATGAACAAACCTGCTAGTGCTTGAGACAGAGGTGGTACGGAAACTACTTGGCCCTAAGAGGGACACCGAGGAAGATGAATGGAGGACATTAAAAACCAGTAACTGTAAAATCGCTACTCAAGCTGATATTGTCCGAAGGATGAAGAAAAGGGGATTCTCGTGCGCTGGACAACTAACTAGGATGGAAGAGGAGGGACTACCGCGAGTAACATTCCAAGGATTCGTAGAGGGCAGAAGGGGCCGAGGAATGTCATTCGTTTTGTTCGACATCATAACCATAAATCTGTTGCAAAACAAACTGAAAATGGATTAACAACAGTAGGTTCAAACTAAGAAATTTCTTAGTTTGTCTTATTTATTAAAGATTATTTATTGTCATGCAGTGGTTACAGATCACAGGTTCTGTGGTCCAACAAAAAACATACACAAATATTGCACCCACGAGAGCAGACAAAATCACGTTCTACTCGCTTGCACGTGCAGACAAGAAAGTGTTCATTAACAAAAACTAGTGTTAAGCTCTGGGAGACTCGCACCAGTGATTTAATATCTTCGTCGACAGGGATCACATGAATTACGTCGAAACTACAATGGATACTATACATCTCTTCCCGAGACAGCATCCAACTTCTGCACTACACGTGGTTGCCAAACCGACCTACCGATACCATTTCGGAAGTCGTTACGAAATTCAGTATTACGAGATCCATACTGCCAAGAGTGTGCCGAGAATACCAAATTTCTAGCATTGTCTCTCACTACGGACAACATAGTGGCCGTCGGCCTTCTCTCAACGACCGAGAGCAGCGGCGTTTGAGCAGAGTTGTCAGTGCTAACAGACAAACAACACTGTGTGAAATAACCGCAGACTTTAAAGTGGGATGTACGACGAATATATCAGCTAGACAGTGTGGCAAAATCTGGCGTTAATGGGCTATGGCCACAGCTCACCGACGCGAGTGCTTCTGTTACCAGCACAACATCGCCTGCAGCGCCTCTCCTGGGCTAGCGACCATATCAATCGGACTATTAGGCGATTGGAAAACTGCGGTCTGGTAAGATGAGTCCCGTTTCAGTTCATAAGATCTGATGAGAGGGTTCGAGTGTGGCGCAGACCCCAAGAAATGATGGACCCAAGCTGTCAACAAGACACTGTGCATGATGTTGGTGGCTCCATAACGGTGTGGGCTGTGTTTCCATGGAATGGGCTGGGTCCTCTGGTCCAACTGAACCGATCATCGATGGGAAATTACTCTGTTACCTGGATACCATTTGCTACGGTGCTCGGACCTCTTGTTCCCAAACAACGATGTCATCACGTCGGGTCACCGTTTTTTGCGATTGGTCTGAAGAGCTTTCTGGACAAATCGAACAAGCGATATGACCACCCAGGGCGCCCGACGTGAATCCCATCGACTGCTTATGAGAATTAATCGAGAGGTCGTTTCGTGCAGCTATGGATGGTTATAGAGCAGCATGGCGCAATGTGTTTGCAGGCAACATTCAACGACTTGTTGAGATGACGCCAAGTCTACTTCCTGCATTTAGTATTTTGACAATATGGGATCTTCAACGATTATTTCTATATGATGTACTCCAAGCCAGAGAAGCCATAGCCTCCTCTGGTTCCTCTTATGCAGAAGGAGAAGGGGTCCCTTGGGAATCTACCTTCCACAGACCCCACCTCCCCCCCAGTGGTCCAGTGGACACCAGAAAGTGTTTGAAAGAACCGCTGGCTGCTGGTCGAAGGGCTTCAAGGTCTTCCTCTGTCCCTGAAGATACGTCCGAGAAGCCCTCCCAGAAAGCCCCTAAGCAGTGGTGAGAGGACAAAGTTTCAAAGAAGAAGTCCACTAAGAACAGGGAGCCTCGAGTGCCCCCTACACCAACACTCCCCCATGGCTCTGAGTCCGAGGACGAAGTGGAGGTTCCGGCGTCCCCTGAGGACCTAGACCTCGCCGACGCCTCACATGACATGGTACTGGATGCGAACACTCAACCAGTGGCATCAGGTGATGCTGAGGCCCAATTTACCTCCTTCGTCACTACAAGCAACCCCAGTGGAACTGCGGCGGTTTTTTCTCCCACATGGCAGAGTTACGTCAACTTTTAAGCACTATCCCAGCTTTATGCATTGTCCTTCATGATACCTGGTTTCCCGCGACACGGAACCCCACCCTTCGTGGCTACCAGGGGCACTACAAAAACCGTCCTGCCTATGACATACTGTCAGGTGGAGTATGTATTTTCGACCCTACCTTGTCTGTAGTGAACCTGTGACCCTTGAAACACCTTCAGAAGCTGTGGCTGTCAGGGTGATGACAACGCAGGAAATTACCATTTGTAACATCTACCTCCCTCCAGATAGTAAAGCACCACGACACGTTTTGGCTGCACTCATTTCGAAACTCCCCCCACCTTTTTTCCTTCTGTGTGATTTTAACGCGTATAACACCGTGGTCTAGGGGTCAGTCGGCTCTCAGCCGTGCTAGCGTGCGGAGCTGCTCCGCGCGCTGTCCGACGCTCCGCTCTCGGCGGTGTTTACTTCCGCGTCGCGGTGTTTGTGTCTATCGAGTCCAGTACTAACGTACACCACGGCGCACTCGTACCGCCGTGCAACGATCAAAGTAACGTTTCAGGCCGAACATCCACGACCCAGAGCTTTCGAAGTCGAACAGTTCCTACGTGAGGATCTACGTTTGAACCCCCAGGACGTAATCGGCATACATTTTTCCATCACTGGAAGTGTTGTCTACATCAAGATGTCGACGGAGGAAATTTGCAATGACATAATTCACCGTTATGCCACCGGACTGAAATTTAAACACTCTGATGGACATATGGGTGCTGTGACGGTCGCCCATGCTGGATTCGGTCTCCGGACATTGCGGGTGTTTGAGTTCCCGTTCGAGGTGCCTCAGGATGTGGTCATTGCCGCTTTCCAACCATATGGCACCGTCTTGGGTCACGTCGCGGAGAAGTGGCAAACATTTACGACCTACCCCGTATTAAATGGCGTCCGGCAAATAAAAATTGAGCTGACGAAACATGTCCCATCGTACCTGCTGATTGGCGGTGTGACGGCCATCGTCATGTATGATGGACAGCCACGAACGTGCGCAGGATGTGGCCAGGAGGGACATGTACGTTCCGACTGCTTACACACCGCCGTTTAATACAGACGCCGTTACGTGAAGAGACCCAGGCTTCGACGGTCACGTCCTTACCCATCACCTACTCCAAGGTTGCACAGGACCCCGTCGTACCAATCTCGATTGCGCCAGCAGCATCGTCAACGCCACCCGCCACAGCACACCGCGCCGAGGACACAAGCACGGCGTCGCCTCCAGTGCTCGCTTCAGGACCGTCCGGTTTGCAGACCGAAACCGATGTTCCTGTTGGAACCATGGACGTCGACCTCGGTGTCGTGCCGACGTCTGCCTTTGTCCAGACGGGTTCGGCGTCAGACGACGGGCGACCACATTCTGATTCGGAAGGCCACGTCAGAAAACAGCGGTCGCCTCGCAAACATAGGAAACGACGACGAACGCCTTCCGATGACGCCCTTTCTCAGACGGCCCCACGAGATGTCGACCTGATGTCTGACGGTGCTCTCCCACATTGCGTCCAGTCACGCGATGTGGCAGCAACAGGCGCCCCTCCTGTGACGCCTACTCTCCCAGCCAGGGACGTGTCCTCGCCGTTGTCAACGAATGATGACGGCGGTCCCCTTGCCACTCATGTTGCAGAATCGACAACACCCGTTCCGGAAGTGCGTGACCGTCACATGTCCACGTCGTCAGCTTCCTGGGCCGATGACGTTGAAGAAGAAGTGGAACAGACTGCCAGCGTGTCTGCACAGGAGTCCACCTCGGCGACACTGGGGCTGGCGCCCCGCCAGTAATTGTCACCACGGCGGGACCACCGGCGGGTCTCCACCTGCCGGCTACATCTACCGCACGTTCTGCAAATACTGAGGGTGGCCGTACACAGCAATATCGTATCGCCACGATGAATCTTGCCACCATTCGTGCCCCCCATAAACTGGCCATGTTCAGAGACACTATTTACTCTGCGGATGTGGATATAGCACTCTTACAAGAGGTGTTTGTGGCTGACTTCCTAATTCCCACCGGATACAACGCCCGTGTTTCCCCCGCATCCGCTACCGGTAGCGGCGTCGCCATCCTGCTACGCGACGGACTCCCTGCAGAGGACGTCATCTACCTCCCCACTGCGCGAGGTATGGCCCTCACACTGTTCGGCGTGCGTATTATAAATATCTACGCTCCGTCCGGCACTGGCCGCCGTCATGACCGACAAACTTTTTTTGCCGAAAGCGTCACACCCCTCTTCACCGGTCCGCAGGACGATTTGGTACTCGGTGGGGATTTTAACTCGACACAAGAGCCCGCGGACCAACTCCCGCGACATTCCCCTTGTGCATCTCTTTCAGTGGTCATCGACCGTCTCCGACTTGTTGACACATGGAAGAAGCTCCACGGAATTCAACCGGGCTATACAATCTACACCTCTCACTCGTCAAGCCGCATAGATCGCATCTACGTTACCCAATCCCTTGCTGATGGCACACGTCATGCGGAAGTCTGGCCCTTGGCCTTTTCAGACCATGATGCGTACCTCTGTGACGTCACTCTCGCCCGACAGCAGGTGTGGCATAGTCGTGGTCTGTGGAAACTCAATGTCGCTCACCTGACCTCCTCAGACTGTCGCCGTATGGTCGAAGAAGCGTGGGCACGCTGCCACCATCGTCGAGAAGCCTATGACTCCACCTTATCATGGTGGCTCTCCTGTGCAAAGCCGACCCTCAGGAAGACACTGACATGGGAAGGAATTAAAGGCGTGGCAAACTAATACCCTGCACTTCTACTACACCATTCTACGTGACTGTGCGACGATGCCTTTCTCGCCAGCCCGGCAGTCGATGGTCCATCGCACGAAGGCGCAGATCTCCTTGATCATGCGGCGTAACTTGGAAGGCACTGTAGTCCGTTCTCGAGCTTGTAATCGAATCCCTCAAGAACGTCCGTCGATGTACCACCTCCTTCAGGAAAGACAACGACGACGACGAGCTCTGATCCAAATCCTCACTGATGTGGAAGGGCGCCGGCACGACACCCAACAAAGCATCGGTCGTGCTCTCCATGATCATTTTGCCGGGCACTACGCAGCCGTACCGCATTCTGCAGCACTGGTCACAGAAGTCGCTCAGCTTACTACGGACACTCTTCCGGAGGATGCAGTGCATGACCTTCAAGACGACGTAACCACAGATGAAGTGGTAAACGCTATCAAGGCGGGTTCCGATAACAGATCTCCTGGACCTGACGGTATACCCATCGAATTTTATAAAATGTTTCACTATTTGTTGGCTTCCACGTGGACGGCAATCGCACAAGAGCTGATGTCACCGATGACAGTGGTCCCGAGCGCCTTTCTAGAAGGTATTATTATCCCCGTACATAAACCGCGCGGGTTATCGAGGGTCCAGGACTATCGACCAATTACTTTGCTCAACAGCGACATGAAAATATTCACACGGCTACTGGCATCGCGACTCAAGAAGGTCGCATGTTACGTCACATCCTGCGACCAGACTTCCCTAGGAGGCGACAACAACATCCGTACGGCCCTTTGTCGTTACAGAGATATGATAGCATTAGCGCATCATCAGCGTCTCCCTGGCGCCTTGGCTTCACTGGACTTTAGCCAGGCTTTCGACCGTGTTGACCACTTCTATTTACGGAGAGTTCTTCAGCATATGGGTTTTCCTGGCGGTATTGTCACAGTGGTTATGCGCCTGTTGAGTAGTGCAACCTCTAAAATCATGTATAATGGTCGTCTTACACCGTCCCTGGTCATCGCACGATCTGTACGACAAGGATGCCCTCTTTCCACGATTTTGTATGCTTTCGCCTTGGAACCCCTGCTCCAGGGCATGCGCCAACGTTTGGAAGGCATGGCTGTGTAAGGCCACCGTTTTTGTCGTACAGCCTACGCAGACGACATAGTACTATATCTGCGCAGTGAAGATGAAGTACGAGCAGCACTGACATGGGTGGCCACTTACGGAGAAGCGTCGGGGAGCTGCCTCAACGTGTCAAAATCCAAGGTCCTGCTCATTGGTGAGGGCCTGCCGGAGAGATGCGCTGCCCCCTTAGTGTCGCCGCCACCATACGGTGTCTTGGACTTGATTTCACAGCAGACCTGCGCCGCTCAGCGACTATCAATGGTAGACACTTGCTACAGACAATCAGAGCAAATCTCGCTGATCACCGGCTACGAGCTCTCGACGTTATCCAACGCGCGCAATACGTGAACATGTATCATGCTTCCCGTATACCACACGTGGCTCAAGTACTACCAGTCCCAAATCCCCTGGCGCGTCGACTGTTGATGGCTTTCGGCTCCTTCGTCAGCTCGGGGATGTTATTCAAGGTGCAGTATGAATCCCTTGCACTGCCACGAGATCGTGGCGGGGTGGGACTCATCCACGTGCCGACTCGTGTCAAGGCACTATACGTCAGCTCCCAACTAAAACCTTGGCGTCGTTGCCCGCTGATCCTTACTAGCCTCCTGCTTCACAACTTTGCACCGGCCTCCTTGTCCTCCCCAGTACTAGTATCGACCATTCCAACCCCCTTTTATTACATCCAACGATTTTTCCTTGAGTTCAGTTATATCTACCGGTCCTTACCACTTACACGTTTGTACCTCACGAAAACAGTCTCCGAATTGTTACAACAGTGCCGCCCGTCCAACCCCATCGAACGTAAGTATCCACAGTACGTGTGGCGACACATATGGAAGGCGATCCATGCGCGTTTTCTCGAATCAGACGTTCAATCAGCGTGGTACATCACCGTGAATGGCAAACAAGTTAACCGAGATCGTCTACACCGCATCCATCTCGCCGATTCATCCCTCTGCACCCACTGTGGAGTGGACGACACGGATGTCCACCGGTTCCACTGTGGCACAGCGCTAGACGTCTGGACACTTGCGCAGCGAATTTTGGCGTTTCTTACTCGCCAGACACCGGCTCAGATCGACGTCCACATGCTTTTGTACCCCGATAGGACTTTCTACCCCTCCGCCAAAACTAACTCTGTGAATTGGATCTGTGGCCACACGATCCGCTATCTTTTTACTTCTGGCGACAAGTCTACACTAGGATATTGGACTTATCTCAACGAACGACACTGCGTCCTGATAAGCAACCCACGCTATAAACAATATTTTTCCAATTTCTTACGGAGCACTTTCGATGACCCACCTAGTAGCTAGAACGTCCAAGTCCTGAGAAGCTGAAAACTGTATAAACCGAACCGAATTGAATAGATCTGCTACCCAGAACCCACGCCTACGCCATGAGAAGACACGTTTGGACGAGCAGGCATGCTGTAGGCGGATATACTTCAAGAGCTCCTGTAAGAACTGGACTTTAACTACAAGTCGCACGACGACTTAAAAAGCTTTCCTTATTTATTCCTCATAATTTGTTCTTAAAGGAAAAAGAAATTTGATTTTGGCTTTGAGAAACTTTTTTTGTTCCAAAAGATTGCTTCTTCGCCAACAAGACGAAGGAGACTCATTTTTGTTTACTGGACGGAGAAACCGGTAGAATTAGAGTCTTTGTTTTCTTTTGGAAAAAAAGGGGGTAGCGTCTTTGCTTCATAATCAAAACGTCTTCGGTCCCGGGTTCGATCCCCGCCACTGCCTGAATTTTGATAAATAATCAGCAGTGGCGGCCGAAGACTTCCGGCATAAAAAGTCAGCCTCATCTGCCAACGGCCTTGTCAAAGAGGGCGGAGGAGCGGATAGAGGTTCAGGGCACTCTCTTGTCCTAGGGGTGGGAAATTGCCCCCAAAGGCGGAAGAATCAGCAATGATCAACGGCATGAGGATGCAGAAAGCAATGGAAACCACTGCGTTAAAGACACGTAACGTGTATCCACAGGACATGTGGCCTGTAATTGTAATTGAGGAAGTGTCATGATGATCTCTCCATTGGCAAAAGATTCCGGAATAGTCCCCTATTCGGATCTACGGGAGGGGTCTGCCAAGGGGGAAGTTACCATGAGAAAAAGATTGAATAATCAACAAAAGGATAACGTTCTACGAGTCGGGGCGTGGAATGTCAGAAGCTTGAACGTGGTAGGGAAACTAGAAAATCTGAAAAGGGAAATGCAAAGGCTCAATCTAGATATAGTAGGGATCAGTGAAGTAAAGTGGAAGGAAGACAAGGATTTCTGGTCAGATGATTATCGGGTAATATCAACAGCAGCAGAAAATGGTGTAACAGGTGTAGGATTCGTTATGAATAGGAAGGTAGGGCAGAGGGTGTGTTACTGTGAACAGTTCAGTCACCGGGTTGTTCTAATCAGAATCGACAGCAGACCAACACCGACAACGATAGTTCAGGTATACATGCCGACGTCGCAAGCTGAAGATGAACAGATAGAGAAAGTGTATGAGGATATTGAAAGGGTAATGCAGTATGTAAAGGGGGACGAAAATCTAATAGTCATGGGCGACTGGAATGCTGTTGTAGGGGAAGGAGTAGAAGAAAAGGTTACAGGAGAATATGGGCTTGGGACAATGAATGAAAGAGGAGAAAGACTAATTGAGTTCTGTAACAAGTTTCAGCTAGTAATAGCGAATACCCTGTTCAAGAATCACAAGAGGAGGAGGTATACTTGGAAAAGGCCGGGAGATACGGGAAGATTTCAATTAGATTACATCATGGTCAGACAGAGATTCCGAAATCAGATACTGGATTGTAAGGCGTACGCAGCAGCAGGTATAGACTCAGATCACAATACAGTAGTGATGAAGAGTAGGCTGAAGTTCAAGGCATTAGTCAGGAAGAATCAATACGCAAAGAAGTGGGATACGGAAGTACTAAGGAATGACGAGATACGTTTGAAGTTCTCTAACGCTATAGATATAGCAATGAGGAATAGCGCAGTAGGCAGTACAGTTGAAGAGGAATGGACATCTCTAAAAAGTTGCATCACAGAAGTTGGGAAGGAAAACATAGGTACAAAGAAGGTAGCTGCAAAGAAACCATGGGTAACAGAAGAAATACTTCAGTTGATTGATGAAAGGAGGAAGTACAAACATGTTCCGGGAAAATCAGGAATACAGAAATACAAGTAGCTGAGGAATGAAATAAATAGGAAGTGCAGGGAAGCTAAGACGAAATGGCTGCAGGAAAAATGTGAAGACATCGAAAAAGATATGATAGTCGAAAGGACAGACTCAGCATACTGGAAAGTCAAAACAACCTTTGGTGACATTAAAGGCAACGGCGGTAACATTAAGAGTGCAACGGGAATTCCACTGTTAAATGCAGAGGAGAGAGCAGATAGGTGGAAAGAATACATTGAAAGCCTCTATGAGGGTGAATATTTGCCTGATGTGATAGAAGAAGAAACAGGAGTCGATTTAGAAGAGATAGGGGATCCAGTATTAGAAGCGGAATTTAAAAGAGCTTTGGAGGACTTACGGTCAAATAAGGCAGAAGGGATAAACAACATTCCATCAGAATTTCTAAAATCATTGGGGGAAGTGGCAACAAAACGACTATTCACGTTGGTGTGTAGAATATATGAGTCTGGCGATATAACATCTGACTTTCGGTAAAGCATCATCCACACAAATCCGAAGACGGCAAGAGCTGACAAGTGCGAGAATTATCGCACAATCAGCTTAACAGCTCATGCATCGAAGCTGCCTACAAGAATAACATACAGAAGAATGGAAATGAAAATTGAGAATGCGTTAGGTGACGATCAGTTTGGCTTTAGGAAAAGTAAAGGGACGAGAGAGGTAATTCTGACGTTACGGCTAATAATGGAAGCAAGGCTAAAGAAAAATCAAGACACTGTCATAGGATATGTCGACCTGGAAAAAGTGTTCGACAATATAAAATGGTGCAAGCTGTTCGAGATTCTGAAAAAGTAGGGGTAAGCTATAGGGAGGGACGGGTCATATACAATGTGTACAACAACCAGGAGGGAATAATAAGAGTGGACGATCAAGAACGAAGTGCTCGTATTAAGAAGGGTGTAAGACAAGGCTGTAGCCTTTCGCCCCTACTCTTCAATCTGTACATCGAGGAAGCAATGATTGAAATAAAAGAAAGGTTCAGGAGTGGAATTAAAATACAAGGTTAAAGGATATCAATGATACGATTCGTTGATGACATTGCTATCCTGAGTGAAAGTGAAGACGGATTAAATGATCTGCTGAACGGAATGAACAGTCTAGTGAGTACACAGTATGGTTTGAGAGTAAATCGGAGAAAGACGAAGGTAATGAGAAGTAGTAGAAATGAGAACAGCGAGAAACTTAACATCAGGATTGATGGTCACGAAGTCAATGAAGTTAAGGAATTCTGCTACCTAGGCAGTAAAATAACCAATGATGGACGGAGCAAGGAGGACATCAAAAGCAGACTCGCTATGGCAAAAAAGGCATTTCTGGCCAAGAGAAGTCTACTAATATCAAATACCGGCCTTAATTTGAGGATGAAATTTCTGAGGATGTACGTCTGGAGTACAGCATTGTATGGTAGTGAAACATGGACTGTGGGAAAACCGGAACAGAAGAGAATCGAAGCATTTGAGATGTGGTGCTATAGACGAATGTTGAAAATTAGGTGGACTCATAAGGTAAGGAATGAGGAGGTTCTTCGCAGAATCGGAGAGGAAAGGAATATGTGGAAAACACTGATAAGGAGAAGGGACAGGATGATAGGACATCTGCTAAGACATGAGGGAATGACTTCCATGGTACTAGAGGGAGCTGTAGAGGGCAAAAATTGTAGAGGAAGACAGAGATTGGAATACGTCAAGCAAATAATTGAGGACGTAGGTTGCAAGTGGTACTCTGAGATGAAGAGGTTAGCACAGGAAAGGAATCCGTGGCGGGCCGCATCAAACCAGTCAGTACTCGGTTTCCAGTCCTGGCCTCCTGCCATCTACCCACTGGAGAGCACATGACGACTTGTGTGGTAGTGACCATTTCGCCGCTATTTCCCCGGCGTCATGCCCACGGCTGCCTACCAAGACGGGCTTTAACCAAGGCAAATTGCGAAACCTTCACCACTGTCACCGTTGAATCTCCCCCACATGGTGCCATTGATGTGGTGGCTGAGCAGGTCACTGCAACAATATTTAATGTGGCGGAATACGCGATCCCTTATTCCTTAGGGTGCCCCCTGCGAAAGACAGTACCTTGGTGGTCGCCGGAAATTGCTGAAGCCATTAAAGAGCCTAGGAGGGCTCTACAGCGACACAAGCGACACCCTTCCCTGAAGCACCTAATAACTTTTAAACGGCTCTGTGCCCTCGTTCACAAGCTTATAGAAAGACGGAAATAGGAGTGTTGGGAGAGACACGTCTCAACCGTTGGGTGAAATACGTAACCGCCTCACGTCTGGAAGAAGATCAGACGTGTTTTTGGGTACGTCATCTTCAATCTGATCTGGTGCGATGGCGTCTTCCACCGCATTGGTGGAAGAGCAGCATCATTCCGGTGCTCAAACCCGCCGGCCAGAGTGGCCGTGCGCTTCTAGGCGCTACAGTCTGGAGCTACGGTCGCAGGTTCGAATCCTGACTCGGGCATGGATGTGTGTGACGTTCTTAGGTTAGTTAGGTTTAAGTAGTTCTGCGTTCTAGGGGACTGATGACCACAGCAGTTACGTCCCATAGTGCTCAGAGCCATTTGAACCATTTTTTGCTCAAATCCGGGTAAAAACCCGCTTGATGTGGATAGCTATCGCCTTATCAGTCTCACCAATGTTCTTTGTAAGCTGCTGGAATGTATGGTGTGTTGGCAGTTGGGTTGGGTTCTGGAGTCATATGGCCTACTGGCTCCGTGCCAGGGCAGTTTCCACCATGGTCGCTCTACCAGTGATGATCTTGTGTCACTCGTGTCTGCCATCTGAATATCCTTTTCCAGACGCCAACACCTTGTAGCCATCTTTTGTGATTTACCTGGCGACATCATATCCTTGCAACGTTATAAGAGTGGGGTTTCAGAGTCCCGATCCCGATTTTTGTCCAAAACTTCCTGTCGCATCATCCGAGTCCAAGTTGGTGTCTCCCATAATTCCCCCCCCCCAATATGCAGGAGAATGGAGCTCCGCAGGGCTTTGTATTGAGCTATTAACGGCGTAGCAGCAGCTGTAGGGCCGTCTGTCTCACCTTCTCTGTATGCAGACGACTTCTGCATTTCGTACTGCTCCACTGGTACTGGTGTTGGTGAGCGGCGCCGACAGGGAGCCATCCACAGGGCGCTTTCATGGGCTCTAGCTCAAGGCTCCCAGTTTTCAGCCGCAAAGTCGTGTGTTATGCACTTCTGTCGGCGTCGTACCGTTCATCCGTAACGAGAGCTTTACCTTAATGACAGTCCACTCACTGTAGGGGATAAATATCGATTTTTAGGACTGGTTTTCGACGCCCCATGGACTTGGCTTCCTCCGTCAGCTTAAGCGGAACTGCTGGAGGCACCTCAATGCCCTCCACTGCCTGAGCAACACCAGCTGGGTTGCAGATCACTCTATGCTGCTGCAGCACTACATAGTGCTTGTTCAATCCCACTTTGACTATGGGAGTGTGGTTTATGGTTCGGCGGAGCCCTCACTGTTGCGCTTACTCGACCCAGTGCACCACTGTGGCGTTCGACTAGCGATGGGAGCTTTTAGGACGACTCCGGTGACCAGTGCCAGCCGTTGTGGCCGAGCGTTTCTAGGCGCTTCAGTCTGGAACCGCGCCGCTGCAATGGTCGTAGGCTCGAACCCTGGCTTGGGCACGGATGTGTGTTATGTCCTTAGGTTAGTTAGGTTTAAGTGGTTCTAATTCTAGGGGACTGTTGACCTCAGAAGTTAAGCCCCATAGTGCTTAGAGCCATTTGAACCATCCGGTGACCAGCGTCCTTGTGGAGGGTGGAGCTCCTGCATTGAAGGTTAGGCGTACACAACTGATCGCCAGTTACGTTTCACACGTTCGTAGTCCTCCTGCGCGTCCGAATTACCGCCTCCTTTTCCCACAAACGGCGCTTCATCTCCCTCGTTGGCGGCCCCGATCAGGGCTTACAATTGCAGTTCGCGTTCCATGCCTTCTGTCCGAACTGGAGTCCTTGCCTTTACCACTTCTCCTGGAGGTCCATTCACGTACACCTCCATGGTGTACATCAAAGTTGCGGCTTCCCCTGGACCTTTCACATTGCCCTAAAGACTCCGCTGCCACTTCCTCTCGATTCTTGACATTTACTGAGGCCATGAAATGGTTTACACCGACGGCTCTATGGCTGATGGTCACGTCGGTTTCGCGTATGTCTATGTAGGAAACATTGAGCAGCATTCCTTGCCCTATGGCTGCGGTATTTTCGCTACAGAGTTGGTGGCTATATCATGCTCTTGAGTACATCCGTTCATGCCCTGAGGAGACATTTCTTCTGTGCACTGACTCCTTGAGCAGCCTGCAGGCTATTGACCAGTGTTAACCTCATCATCCTTCGGTAGTGACTATCCGGGGGTCCATTTATTCCCTGTAACGGTCCAGTCTTTCAGTGGTGTTTGTCTGGACCCCAGGTCACGTCGGAATCCCAGGCAACGAAATTGCCTACAGGCTGGCCAAACAGGCTACACGGAAACGGATTATAGAGATCGGCATTCAAATAACTGACCTGCATTCGTTTTTATGTCGCCAGGTTTTTCGGCTTTGGGAGACGGAATGGCATAGGCTCAGTACGCACAACAAACTGCGTGCCATTAAGGAGACTACGAATGTGTGGAAGTCCTTGGTTCTCTGCCGGCTCCGCATTGGCTGCGTTTGGGCGACCCACGGCTACCTCCGCACCGTGAAGACCCGTCTCAGCGTTGGTGCGGCGCCCGGTTGCCAGTGGCGCATATTCTGGGGCACTGTCCCACTTTGACTGCCCAGCGACGAAGTCTTGGGATACCAGACTCGTTGCCACTAATTGTAGGTGACAACACCTCATCGGCTGATTTAGTTTTACGCTTTATTCGTGAGGGAGGGTCTTATCATTTGATCTAAGTTTTAGCGCATGTCCTTTGTCCCATTGTGTCCTCCACCCTAGCACTTTTAGGGAGGAGGTTTTAATGTGTTTCAGAGTTGCCTGGCTTCTCCTTTTTATTCTGATGTGCAGCCAGCCATGGTAATCTGTTTTGTCTTTTTAATCTCTTCTACCTGTTTCTTGCGTTTCTGAGCTTTTCTTCTCCCCTTTGTCCATTTAAGTGTTTGTTGCCCTGCCGTCGTGCTTGTGGTTTTTCCTTTCATTCCGTTTTGTGTTCTCAGTCTCGTTCGTTTTATTCACACCCTTGTGGCATTGTTTTTTTCGGAACAAGGGACCTTGTAGTTTGGTCCGTTCCCCCCTCTTTTAAACCAACCAACCAACCAATCTAGATGAAGTAAAATAACTTTTTTATTTTGTGCAATGTTGTAATCTGCTATGACCAGAGGGCCTACACAGAATATTTTATGTATTTCCACTTTCTGCTTTTTCTTTCACATTCTGTCATTGGTTCAACAATATTAACCTAAATTAGGTCGAGTTTTACCTTTGTTGTACAACATTTATGGCTACTGTCTGGCGCTGTATAGAAACTCTTCTTACCTGTCTAATATCTTGGACGATGTATTCTGTTCTGAGGACCACGTATTACATCAGCACTGTCAAGTGCTTAGCCACCGCACTATATGTGCTTCTTCCTTGAAGTTAAATGGAGAGGCTGTCCTGTGCCTTGACGATTTACGGTGGTTATGAGTTGTCTCACATGTCATTACGTTGTACGTAGTCAGTTGGTTGTATAGCAGTGGTACTACACAGACGTCTTTTTGTGATGACACATTGTGCCTTATTTTGTTTTCCACTGTATGCAGCAACCTGGCGAGGGTCTGTCAGCGATTGAATCTGCTGGTCCAATAAAATAGAGCAATGCGCATGTGTGCAACCATGAATTATCAGCAGTAATTACTTATTGTACGCAGCACTCACGTATAATTCAAAAGATCGAGTACTCCGCTGTCGTGATGCGACTTCTAAATATGTATTTAGATAGCAACATGCAGTGTCTTTTCGTTGGTGCTTGCTTAATGTCGTTTGTTCTCATATATCACTTTCTGTTCAGTAATATAAGTTGCAGGCCAACAGTGTTTTTGCACGACTATAAACCAATTTATATGCTTGATGCAAGTGAATATAAAGGCAATAATTTTAGAGGGTCGAAGAAGAAAATATAAATAATAATAATTATAGAGGTACTAATGCTAGAAATATCACGACCGTCACACATTACATCCGTAATTGCCTTCGTATTGGTACCTTACAGTTTCTTTGCTTTCATATTCAGCGCTGACACTGCAGGATACGCCCATTTCCAACAGAAGGAAACCGTACAGTAGAATTAAACGCTAAACTTCTGCAGCTGGGTCACTACTTTCATTTCACAATTTACGTGGTTAATGTGACCATGGATCCTTTTATGAATCGTCCAGCAAAAGCATCTGCCGAAGCTGCTGTCAGTCCCTGAAAATGCAGTTCAAGGACTTAGCATTTCAACCCTCTGCGAAATACATATTCTCACCGGCTGCATTCATTACCGTATCAGAGCCAACACCAATTTCCCATGTTCGCCCACTCTGACCTCTTCTGAGTTCAGCTCCTGGATGAAGTGTGCGAGTGGTTTTTGATTCTTCAAGTTCCTTCAGTAAAATTGTGACTTCATTCAGTTTGTGCCATATTCTCTGTCTTTCTATTTAATGGTCTGTTTTATCCTACAGCAAGTACCTGTGATCAGTTGTTATTGCTCACTGCCTATTACAGCCCCACGTCACATAATCCGAAGTGTCTGAAACATCACACTCAGTTTTATAAATCCGTCACTTACCATTCCCAAATAGTTCACGTATGATTCGTGACCCGCCAGGTAGCATATCGTCACATTGACAGTCTTCATTTCTTTTAAATTGACCTTTGCCTTCATGTTTGGAAGGAAGCGATAAACGCTTACTGTTTCTGCTGCGTCCTAAGAACGCTGCCGTTCTTGGAGAAACAGGGTTCAAATTTCCTCTTCTGTTGATACAGGTTTGCTTGCGGTTTCCACAGCGTTTTAATTTTCAGTGGGTAGTTCATCTACAACTGTCGATACTCTCACTTTTTAACCTGTATTCTCCATACCCTTTCCGAATTTAAATGTCAAAGGACCACTTTCCTAGAACTATGAGGGAGGCCCCTGTTTATTCCGGCCGATATCCATCAACCAAAGAGAGAATCAGGTATTGCTACATTAACACGGTTTGTCATGGTTTCAGCAGTCGCAGCCAAAATCTCGACATACTTGCTCTATATTCCACCCTGTCTCAGTTGTCCAAACAGCCCTCAAATATATTCAGCCGCCATGTTGCGGCAGTCTCAACCTCATATGTTCCAAATTCTGTAATTTTTTCAACATTTGTAGTCGTTTCTTATCAATATATTGGCTAAAGAAGAAGTAGTTTCTATTCTCTTAGTGTTTCAGGTATTTTACGTATTTTTATTAATACGTTTCATGAGAGATCTCCTTTAAATAAATTTGCTCGTGAGTGGGTAAATGTAATCTACGGCATTCCTGTAGTGTCGTTACAAAGTCATTGCTGCCTCTCATTGATTTACATTGTCAACGTCTGTTCCATTTAGCCATACGCTGTCGGTATATGCAGTATCTACTCTTCCTTCCTGTAAAGGTACGAAGTTTTCCGACAGTGGTTTACGGCAATATCGTAGTAGAATCACACACCGAGTCACGTGAACTTAACTTTTATCATCTCTACACTGTGGGGAAAACATGCAACTTCCTGAAAGGCGAGCTCATGTAGTGAAAACAGAAAAAAATTAAAAAAGCTAAGACAAGAAAGAAAAAAGGAAAAATCAAAAGAAGGTATAACGTTCTTTAATAAAAAGAAAGATTACGATTACATTAAATGAATGTCAGAACTGTAGAATGAGTACTGTATTCGAATTGTGGTGTTGCGTGTTGTAAGCGCAAGTGGTGTGCTTACTCTGTATTATTGTTAGCAAAACTTTACACGAATTGACTGGGCAATGCAACTCCCAATACCAATAAAGGAATACAGTCACTGCAAAATACATTCAGTCCCTTACGCACTGAATCATCTAACACTGTTCCAAACTGATAACTTTGGTCCCTGTGCACATAGCGTGTAAAATAAATTGTCTTACCTCTAGAGCAGCAACGGAGTAACGCGATATATTCTGGTCTCTCACAAAAAACAAAAATATGCTAGTTACAGGCTCAGTAGTGTGCAATGCTGGCCATAATACTTGAAATGCACATGAAATTCATTTGGCTGATAAACGAGAACATTAGTGAAAATCCAACGTCTTTATAAAAAATATGACCTGGACAGGGAAGCGGTACTGATCATTCCTACCACTGAGTTTTTTTAGCAAAATTATATTGCAAGTTAAGTTTGGCTTTTCAAAAACATCTGAAAATTGATGTTACATTACTCGCAACTGATTTTCAAACAGTGAGAGTTAAACAGCAAGCGTTATCTAGCTTCATTAAACCAGTATAAATGTAGACCATCAGATTACATACAACTCTGTTAACAAATCTTACACGCATTACTAAAGTGAAACATGTAACTGGCCTTTTTATCGAAACAGAGTGAGCCGTGCGCGGCTCATGTTCATGCCATTTATTGCCTGTCATCTTCTGTTACTGTACTGCCGCCTCGTTTTCTATTCCATTTACTGACGTCACTTACTTCCTGCCTTACTTACCCGTGAGTGGCAGCAGCAGCGCGTATCGGTAAGCACACTGTCGTACCGCCTCTGAAGCGACCGATAGTATTTCCGGGTCGTCGTGTGTCTGACTAGTCAGTTGGGGACGGACCAGCAGTGCAGTCGGGACGCAGTAGCAGTGAAGTCGGGAATGGAGCTCCGGTGAGGCACCGACAGCTAGTGGTCACCGACCGCTGGCGACACACATGAACTGTCCGATGGAGAGAGACTGAAGTGGGACGACCGTTGGTTGGTCGTTCGGTTGATCGTCTCATCGGCTGACGTATATTTGGTCCTTTCACCGTTTCCGGGCCTGGGAGTTGGTCGGTTGTCGTGGAGTAGCGAGGAAATCTCGGTGGCGCGTAGTTTGGCCACGCCCGCTGGCGGCCTCTATGCAGTGTCGGTGCTTTTCCCATTGCTATGAGGTTCGTGTCTCACCTATCCTGAACATGAAAGTTGAAAATGTTCAAATGTGTGTGAAATCTTATGGGACTTAACTGCTAAGGTCATCAGTCCCTAAGCTTACACACTACTTAACCCAAATTATCCTAAGGACAAACACACTCACCCACGCCCGAGGGAGGACTCGAACCTCCTCAGGGATCAGCCTCACTATGGTGTGTAGTTTGAGAGATCAATGAAAAATTGGTTGTGGGCGCCAATACCTTCTACGTTGTTCCATTGAACTCCCTGTTGTTTACTGGTCGGGCAAAGCGGAGGTTACCTTGTCGGTGGGGCTGTCGACTGTGCGTAGGTTGGGTTGTCGTCAGCTCGACAATGGTTGGGCCGACTGCCTGTCTCACCTACGCGAGGTATAGTGTTTGAATTCCAGGCGAACCCTCAGAACTTCTGAGCAACCTTGAGTGTACTGCCTTTTCTTGTTTGTTCTTGTTGTTTGCACTTTTATGGCTTCTAGCCGATTTTTAGATTAAGCTTGTTTTGCCCTTAAAGCGTCAGATGGTTAGGGCAATCAACCTAATTTAAGAACTGTTTTACATAAAGCTTTTGGCATTTGCAAATTAATGTCATTGAGTCTTACGTGTTGGACCTTCAGCCGATTTTGAATTTACGTTGTTTGCTCTTAAAGCGTCAGATTTTTTGGGCCTTCGGCGTAATTAAGGAACTGTTGTAAGATAAGGCTTTGCCTTTTAAATTTCTGATTTTGGTTGAGCTTTAAGTTATTGGCTTTCAGTCGTTTTTAAATTAAAGTGGTTTTGCCCCTAAGCCATGAGATTGTACGGCGCATTCAGCCACTAATTAAGTCCCAAAACTAAACCTGTGTTTTTTGTAAAAGAATTTATTCTTGGCTCTTCTAATGTTTGATCAAATAAAAGGTTGTATGTTCGAGTGTAACTGACAGCCGCTTATTTTGGCCCCTTTCCACAACTTAAACTACCTGTTCGGTCCTGTGGGTTTAGCAGGGCGTCTCACAGTTTACGTATATTCTGGGGTTACTAAACAATTACAAATTATCCGCTAACTCATATATACTAACGCGCTGGCAAAAACAGAAATCATTATTATTTTACATCTTTACCTTGGTTGCATGAACACTTCTGCTTCCATGTTCGACAATACTGACATAACTAAATCAATCTAACTCTTGGTGGCTTCACACAGCACACCACAAAAACTGCCTACTCCATCGTTTTTCTCTCACAGACAGCTACCTACAACTGTGCGCCAAGATCTCTCTTACTCCAACAATGCAGTATCTTCGGCTCTGCGGTCGCGCACAGTCAGCTATCCGGATTAACGAACCTACCAGAAACATTCATCGTTTATAGTATACTAATTCCAATTTAGCTTATTAATATTCTTATCCTGTTCTGGTGCCACGTACAAGTGTGCCCCAGTATACACCTTGCACTTCCTTCCAACAGTGGCTTACAGCTATATCCTAGAAGAATCACACATCGAGCGACGCGAACGTGACTTCGATTATCTCTACATTGTGGAAAAAAATGCAACACCCTCAAGGACGATCTCATACAGTGAAAACAAGGGTGACAGGTACCTCATCACTGAAGTAGTACATGATGACAAATTCAGACCAAATGACATACATACGTACCAGTAACGAGTGCCCGAACAGTCGCCTCAGTACACCGTGTACCCCCCAATGGCGGCAACAAGGACATGTGCTCTCGCGCGAAAATGAAAGTAAGGTGTTGAGTGGCTTCCTGCGATTGACTGTCATGACCATCTTGCTCCTTTTGTTACAACTCGGTAATAGTTCTTGGAAGGCCTGGAGAGCGAGTAAATTTCTATTTGATCATGTCCCATTGTGTTCCTCTGATCTGGCGTTCTTGCTGGCCTGAGCAGTTGTTGTAAGCCACGAGGTTTCAGTGGGAAATGTTGCGCCAAGGGAAAAGTTGACCTGGGCTTCTATGGGCCTGTGGAAGTATCAAAGGCACGTGAACATTATAATGAACCACCGACGTCACAAAGCTTCATGCCACAGTGGCCCGAGGAGTATGATACTGAACTTACGTTGACATTTTGGCCATTAAATTTGCCAGTTATGTACTCGATGGAACACCTCTGGGGCACTATCGTGCGCCAAATCACCGCCCGCCAACCACCGGCTTGTAATTTATAGAAATCTTATGACCTATGTATAGTCATCTGGGGTCACATACCTCCTGAAACCCACCACGAACGTGATGCATCCATGCCAAGTGAGATCGCTGCATTATGGCGTTCCAGTGGCGGACCAACACACTGTTGATGAGGCAATCATACTGATTTAGCTCCACAGTGTGCGGCGGAGCGGGGTCGGTCGGTCGTCCTTTCTTCTCCTTACTCTCTCTCATTCAGTTTCGTCGAACAGTTCACCTACCTCTATATATCTTCCTTCCGACGTCCCTTCACACTGCAGTAGTAGATATGTGCTTGGCAGTATATAGCAGCATTGATGAAACCACTGCCTCATACCTACCACAGTGAGGCCGCGTAACTCCAGTTGCAAATCAGTTCCTGTAAATTCATTTTCACAAATTTCGGGTGGTAGGAGAATGCAGTTTAATTGCAGTAAGTGTTTGAAAATTCTATTAACGTCTTTTTATTCATAAGGAAGCACATGAAATGGCTATAAAGTCCGCATTTAATAATGCAAATGCTGTATCGTTCCAAAAAATGGCTCAAATGGCTCTGAGCACTATGGGACTTAACATCTGAGGTCATCAGTCCCCTAGAACTTACAACTACGTAAACCTAACTAACGTAAGGACATACCACACATCCGTCTATCATTCCAAGTTCACTGTTTATACAACATATTTCACACGCAACAGCAGCCAGAATTCCTTCTAGTCCGACCAGATTAATTTTGCGATCTAACCGTCACTGACCCACCAGTATTAGCGATTTGAACATTCGGTCGTTTCAGTCGTCTTCTATGTTAGAAGTGTTCACCAAAGCATTCCGTAAAGAGCACGGAATATGCCACGCGGAATTGTCCCTACGACCAAAAGATCACACGCTTATAAAACTTCAACAAATTAATTCCGAAACATCACACTTTCTCAAAATGTCCGTAACTTAAGCCGTTTAAGTCTCGACACGTTCTAAACACAATGAACTCCCTATTTCTTCATTTTACATACTATTTTCACGGAGACATCTATCATGCTGTTACCCGGAAACAGGTTAGCGAGGGACTCTCTCCTCTCCTCTCTGCCTATCTAACTACCTGCACGCAGTAAACGCTTAATTCTAATTAGCTATTTATCTGAATGACCCATCAGAATGACCCTTCCAGATCATTCTCGCGGCAAAACTTGCCTTTCCAACCACTAATCAGATAGTCATTTACATCATTACAATTTCAGTTTCTAATATATTGTTTAATAAAATTGAACAAAATGCAAAATGTTCTTTAAATTAATATAGAATCTCATTCCGCTTCAGACTTTTATTCCGGCTGCTCTCTTACAAAAGCGGGCACACATCGACATACGTCATCAGCATCATGGTTGCAACACAATTTTCCCATGGTGCAATTTTCTAAGGTTTTACATAAAATAACATCACGTTTTAATGTATGTCCCGCATACATTATCTCGCTCATTCCCATGTATTCACACAACAAAATAATAAGCAAATAATAATTTTCAATGATTTTTATACTACGTAACGTAGAGTAATTGAAGTTTTGAAAAGAAAATTCCAGTAAAGGGATTTTATATGCTGTGAGCTTTGTTACGAGTTCAGATGCTAATAAAAGACAATCTGTTCTTGTTCCTAACTGAGTTTTAAAATATGTGTCAGTTTTAGGATATTTAAGTAATTTTCGCAATTCTGTGACTATAATAGGTAAAAATCTTAAGTTTTGACAGGATCCCATCCTTAATAACAAAGGATTGCCTACCAAGTTTGAACAAAATCGGGTGATAATTACTATTGTTTATTCAGATTCGTAGGGGGTATAAATTTGCGTACTGACTGAATGTTCCTTGAGACCGTTCTGACGACTGGTAACGTCAGCTGCGGGTTGAGTCAGAGTGAAAAAAAACGTAGCCATCCTGAAGTTACCGTGCTACATGGCTACGTGCCTTATTGCATCGCATGTTATCTCGTAATAACTTGCTACGTTACAAGTGGACATGCCCAGGGTTCCAATGAGTTTCCAGACAGATTTTTTTCGTATTTCCTTCAGTATCTGGTATTCCGCTTCTAAAATGTCTGTTGGAGTCAGCCCAGGTGCATATTGTTTATCGCGTTCCTTGCTCGATGGAAAACGTCGGTTTCTTTATCGATACAAACGATTTAGTTATGTTTATTCGTGGGTTTATGTTCTTGAGTAAGACGAGTCCAATACTTGGTTTAACAACATGTGATAAATCGTATTTCTGCATATAGGACAGAGCAAGCAGGGTACGTTCAACAGCTTTTGGCAAAAACCCCATGAAAGTGATAATTTAGTACCAGGGCTACTTTACAGACAACATCAGATTGGAACACATTTGTTCGCCTCGTATTCCACATCCTACAGCGATGTCTGCCAGCGACAGCCATGTAACAGTGCTGCTGTAGCTTCAACAAAACAACTTTCCAACAGATTGCGGCGGGGGCCTGGGGCAGTGTTAACTACACGCAGTGAGCCCTACTTGCTAAGCCCTGCATGCTCTAACCAAAGATCCAGCACGGCGAGCACGTGGTGCCCGAGAATGAACTATGATTGACTGGTAACTAAGCCCTACAACACGAGTAGCTGAAACGTCAGTCACAAACTTATTGTAATCGTCTATCGTTAATAGAATATTGCATTAGATTAACATCGAAACGCTTTTTCGCAAGGGCCTCTAATAATTATACTTGGAAAGACATTTAGTATTTTAACAATATGAAAACTAATACTTGTTACAGTGTGAAAGTAGCTATTAGCATTACAGTATTTGTTTACAATTTTTGTAAACAAAACACGTACTGTTTGCAAAAACAGCAGGGAAAGTTCGTCTGAAGCCCCAATACGTGTAAACAAAACATGTGCGCTTTGAACATCACTAAACGTTAGGTACACAGGACCGCCTATATACACTTACCTAGCAAAGTGCAGTCTGGTACCTGATATTCGTATGGATGCACACAAACTGATACAGATGCTTGCCCTATGGATTATAAGAACATGAGATAGAAATTTTATCACCCCCAGGAGACTTGAAACTTATTTACACAACGCCTCTGCGTTCAGTAACGGTTTCAGTTCGGCTATACACCCAGTACACCATTAATCATCTTCGCCCCAGTTATCCTGAGAAATCACATCCTCATCCGATGGATGGAATTATTTGATGGAGAGCTTTACTTGAAAAGCCTCCGGCAGCTGAGCCAGATGGCGCTGGTTGAGCCCAGCGCTGCATTACACGGCCACGTACTCGGGTAGGGTGGCGAGGCGTGCCGTGGTGTGGGGTGTCCGGCGGCCGGCCGCAGTATCAGTGATATCGACCCAGGCTGCCCAGGAGCCACAGGCGCACCTGAGCCTCAGCTGGCGGCCGGTGGGAGGGGTGTTGGTAGGCGCGGGGGAGACCGAGCGTAATAGCCCAGCGCGGTGGACGCAAGCTGCCAGAGGTTCCAGTTGCTTCTCCTAAGTACGACCTCCAGTGACATTACGATTTCATTGATTAACTCGCTGCATTGTGTTAGTGATATGCTACTATTAATCTGGTCTGTATGATATTCTTTACTTCGTTTCCCAGCTAGCAATCAAAAATACACAGCTGGCCATCAAAATTTCTACACCACGAGAGTGACGTGCTTTTCTTTTTGCCATCAGTCTACTGACTGGTTTGATGCGGCCCGCCACGAATCCCTTTCCTGTGCTAACCTCTTCATCTCAGAGTAGCACTTGCAACCTACGTCCTCAATTATTTGCTTGACGTATTACAATCTCTGTCTTCCTCTACAGTTTTTGCCCTCTACAGCTCCCTATAATACCATGGAAGTCATTCCCTCATATCTTAGCAGATGTCCTATCATCCTGTCCCTTCTCCTTATCAGTGTATTCCACATATTCCTTCCCTCTCCGATTCTGCGTAGAACCTCCTCATTCCTTACCTTATCAGTCCACCTAATTTTCAACATTCGTCTATAGCACCACATCTCAAATGCTTCGATTCTCTTCTGTTCCGGTTTTCCCACAGTCCATGTTTCACTACCATACAATGCTGTACTCCAGACGTACATCCTCAGAAATTTCTTCCTCAAATTAAGGCCGGTATTTGATATTAGTAGACTTCTCTTGGCCAGAAATGCCTTTTTTGCCATAGCGAGTCTGCTTTTGATGTCCTCCATGCTCCGTCTGTCATTGGTTATTTTACTGCCTAGGTAGCAGAATTCTTTAACTTCATTGACTTCGTGACCATCAATCCTGATGTTAAGTTTCTCGCTGTTCTCATTTCTGCTACTTCTCATTACCTTCGTCTTTCTCCGATTTACTCTCAAACCATACTGTGTACTCATTAGACTGTTCATTTCGTTCAGCAGGACATTTAATTCTTCTTCACATTCACTCAGGATAGCAATGTCATCAGCGAATCGTATCATTCATATCCTTTCACCTTCTATTTTAATTCCACCCCTGAACCTTTCTTTTATTTCCATCATTGCTTCCTCGATGTACAGATTGAAGAGTAGGGGCGAAAGGCTACAGCCTTGTCTTACACCCTTCTTAATACGAGCACTTCGTTCTTGATCGTCCACTCTTATTATTCCCTCTTGGTTGTTGTACATATTGTATATGACCCGTCTCTCCCTATAGCTTACCCCTACTTTTTTCAGGATCTCGAACAGCTTGCACCATTTTATATTGTCGAACGCTTTTTCCAGGTCGACAAACCCTATGAAAGAGTCTTGATTTTTCTTTAGCCTTGCTTCCATTATTAGCCGTAACGTCAGAATTGCCTCTCTCGTCCCTTTACTTTTCCTAAAGGAAACTGTTCGTCACCTAGCGCATTCTTCAATTCTCTTTTCCATTCTTCTGTATATTATTCTTGTAAGCAGCTTCGATGCATGAGCTGTTAAGCTGATTGTGCGATAATTCTCGCACTTGTCAGCTCTTGCCGTCTTCGGAATAGTGTGGATGATGCTTTTCCGAAAGTCAGATAGTATATCGCCAGACTCATATATTCTACACACCAGCGTGAATAGTCGTTTTGTTGCCACTTCCCCCAATTATTTTAGAAATTCTGATGGAATGTTATCTATCCCTTGTGCCTTATTTGACCGTAAGTCCTCCAAAGCTCTTTTATATTCCGATTCTAATACTGGATCCCCTATCACTTCTAAATCGACTCCTGTTTCTTCTTCTATCACATCAGACAAATCATCACCCTCATAGAGGCTTTCAATGTATTCTTTCCACCTATCTGCTCTCTCCTCTGCATTTAACAGTGGAATTCCCGTTGCACTCTTAATGTTACCACCGTTGCTTCTAATGTCACCAAAGGTTGTTTTGACCTTCCTGTATGGTGAGTCTGTCCTTCCGTCAATCATATCTTTTTCGATGTTTTCACATTTTTCCTGCAGCCATTTCGTCTTAGCTTCCCTGCACTTCCTATTTATTTCATTCCTCAGCTACTTGTATTTCAGTATTCCTGATTTTCCCGGAACATGTTTGTACTTCCTCCTTTGACCAATCAACTGAAGTATTTCTTCTGTTACCCATGGTTTCTACGCAGCTATCTTCTTTGTACCTATGTTTTCCTTCCCAACTTCTGTGATGCCACTTTTTAGAGATGTCCATTCCTCTTCAACTGTACTGCCTACTGCGCTATTCCTTATTGCTGTATCTATAGCGTTAGAGAACTTCAAACGTATCTCGTCATTCCTTAGTACTTCCGTATCCCACTTCTTTGCGTATTGATTCTTCCTGACTAATGTCTTGAACTTCAGCCTACTCTTCATCACAACTATATTGTGACCTGAGTCTATACCTGCTGCGGGGTACGCCTTACAATCCAGTATCTGATTTCGGAATCTCTGTCTGACCATGATGTAATCTAATTGAAATCTTCCCGTATCTCCCGGCCTTTTCCAAGTATACCTCCTCCTCTTGTGATTCTTGAACAGGGTATTCGCTATTACTAGCTGAAACTTGTTACAGAACTTAATTAATCTTTCTCCTCTTTCATTCATTGTCCCAAGCCCATATTCTCCTGTAACCTTTTCTTCTACTCCTTCCCCTACAACAGCATTCCTGTCGCCCATGACTATTAGATTTTCGTCCCCCTTTACATACTGCATTACCCTCCAATATCCTCATACACTTTCTCTATCTGTTCATCTTCAGCTTGCGACGTCGGCATGTATACCTGAACTATCGTTGTCGATGTTGGTCTGCTGTCGATTCTGATTAGAACAACCCGGTCACTGAACTGTTCACAGTAACACACCCTCTGCCCTACCTTCCTATTCATAACGAATCCTACACCTGTTATACCATTTTCTGCTGCTGTTGATATTACTCGATAATCATCTGACCAGAAATACTTGTCATCCTTCCACTTCACTTCACTGACCCCCACTATATATAGATTGAGCCTTTGCATTTCCCTTTTCAGATTTTCTAGTTTCCCTACCACGTTCAAGCTTCTGACATTCCACGCCCCGACTGGTAGAACGTTATCCTTTCGTTGATTATTCAATATTTTTCACATGGTAACCTCCCCCTTGGCAGTCCCCTCCCGGACAGACGCAAAATTTATCCGACAGTAAGAAGATGCCTCGATATGCAAATGATTAGCTTTTCAGAGCATTCACACAAGGTTGGCGCCGGTGGCGATACCTACAACGTAGGACATGAGGAAAGTTCCCCACCGATTTCTCATACACAAAAAGCAGTTGACCGGCGTTGCCTGGTGAAACGTTATTGTGACGCCTCGTATAAGGAGATGAAATGCCTACTATCACGTTTCCGACTTTAATAATGGCCGGATTGTAGCCTATCGCGATTGCGGTTTATCGTATCGCGACATTGCTGCTCGCGTTGATCGATATCCAATCACTGTTACCAGAATATGGAATCGGTGGGTTCAGCAGGGTAATACGGAACGCCGTGCTTGATCCCAACGGCCTAGTATCACTAGCAGTCGAGATAACAGGCATCTTATCCGCATGGCTGTAACGCATCGTGCAGCAACGTCTCGATCCCTGAGTCAACAGATGGGGACGTCTGCAAGACAACAACCATCTGCACGAACACTTCGACGACGTTTGCAGCAGCATGGACTATCAGCTCGGAGACCATGGCTGCGGTTACCTTGACGTTGCATCACAGACAGGAGCGCCTGCGATGGTGTACTCAACGGCGGACCTGGGTGCACGAATGGCAAAACGTAATTTTTTCGGATGAATTTAGGTTCTGTTTACAGCATCATGATGGTCGCAGCAGTATTGGCGACATCGGGCTGAATGCACATTGGAAGCGTATATTCGCCATCGTCATAGTGGCGTATCACCCGGCGTGATGGTACGGGGTGCCATTGGCTACACGTCTCGATCACCTCTTGTTCGCATTGACGACACTTTCAACAGTGGACGTTACGTTACAGATGTGTTACGACCCGTGGCTCTACCCTTCATTCGATCCATGCGAAACCCTACATTTCAGCAGGATAATGCACGAACGCATATTGCAAGTCCTGTACGGGCCTTTCTGGACACAGAGAATGTTCGACTGCTGCTCTGGCCAACACATTCTCCAGATCTCTCACCAATTGAAAACGTCTGGTCAATGGTGGTCGAGCAACTGGCTCGTCACAGTACGCCACTCACTACTCTTGATGAACTGTGGTGTCTTGTTGAAGCTGCAAGGGCAGCTGTACCTGTACACGCCATCCAAGCTCTGTTTAACTTAATGCCCAAGCGTATCAAGGCCGTGATTGCGGCCAGAGGTGGTTGTTCTGGGTACTGAATTCTCAGGATCTATGCACCTAAATTGCGTGAAAATATAATCACATCTCAGTTCTAGTATAATATATTGGTCCAGTGAATACACGTGTATCATCTGCAATTCTTCTTGGTATAGTAATTTTAATGGCCAGTAGTGTATCATCGATGGCGAAGTCATAGGGCAAATAACCGTGTTACGTCCAGTGACACAGACAAAGAACGTTGAAGCAGAAATCATCACACAATTCAGTTGAAGAGGTTTTGAAATTTTGCACTACAATAAGAACCAAAAAAATTTAAAATATTACATTAAGTATTTAATAACGACATTCATGGAAGACTAAAATTTATCGCAGTGAGTGGAACAATAGCAAATACGCTGAAAATCGCCACGCAATAATTTTACAAATTCATGGCAGTACGTACTATAGTCTATGAATCTGAAATCTGATTTACGGGCAAAAGCATGTGATCAGGAATCAGGTTGCGAAAATGAAATTTCTAAGTAGAATTACAAAGTGGACCAGAGACGAAGAAGAAGAAAATTAAGATTTCGCTTGATAATACCTCCGCATGAAACGTCTACAGTTCTGTTCTTGTGACTTTCATGTGCCTCTTTGCCGATTAGCACCTCGATGCAGGACATTGCAGCGAAAATTATCTTCCACAAATTCCAACTGTTTTGGAATGGCTCACTTCGAAAGTGATACATCTCCTTAGGCCACAACGTCGGCTTTACGATTTTCTATCATGTAACTTTCTTTTCGAAGCAGCGTTTATCATCTTGAAAAATGTTATTGGAAAATCGACGTCGTATCCGATTTTTATTGCAAATTGCCGAATTTTCGGGCAGTCAGTGGAAATTCTTTTTCGAGTATCGCGGGTAGCGTAGCGGAGCTAGTACATGCTCACTGCCAATGAGACCGATAGAGGTGAAGGTCGTACTTGAGGGTAAATACTCATAACATCAACTCGATATGTCGGATAGTCAACACCTAATGCGTCGGAAAGGTAGCAGAATAAAATTGAAACAGACTTATATTTCACTGGGATACTATATTGCTACACATTCTGCGTATTTTTATTTCATTATTGCGAATGTGAAACTACAAAAAACTGCAATTTTGTGAAGTCAACATTTGAAATAAGCTGTAAGAAACAACTTTTGAGCGTTGTTAAAAAATATAATAATGAATTGAATCTCAACTTACCTTTCTCGACATTAAGCTTGGAAGGAATAGTATTCGTGGTGAGGTCTTAATGCTTCCCGTACTGCTGTTCCCTTATCCTCTACGCATCTCAAATGTCTTACGGCAAGGCGTATTTTCGGCACCGCAGTTGGCGATTTCGAGTAGTCTGAGGACTAAGGATTCCCCCGGATTGCCTGCGAATCCTCTGGATACACATCTGTGAGGCCCTTTCAGGATGTTCGCTTCCCTTCGCAGTCTCTACACGAGCCTCCCTCCCTTCCCCAACCGTCTTTTGACGGCGCCTCTACAGCAGAGGGGAAGATAAGCGATGAATGGAGCCAGTCTGTCGAAAGATGTTGCAGATTACTGTGAGCAAACCTTGCGACATCTCTTAAGGCACTCACGTTAAAATCTAATGGCTATGGCGTCTGGTCCCAGCATATCAAACACAACTCTTGAATGACCTACACCTAGATATAAGAGTATTATCATCTTGCCGGATGTTACTCATTACCGACCAGATATTTTATATATTTTGCACACGGTCGGGAAGTCCGATTTCGGCTCAAATTCGGCGGCAGTAGCTTCATTACTGTTCAGTACTTTCAAGAACTGGATTTTGATGAAAAATTAATATGTTAGTCATAAGTATAAAGTCTTTCGTGTTCTAATTGTTTGGTAACCAGCATGGTACTTAGCCATATTTGCAAAATTTCCTTTAAGAATGGACAGTTTCTTGAACGATTAAAGTACTCAGTAGTACACACAGCGCCGGCCGGGGTGGCCGAGCAGTTCTAGGCGCTACAGTCTGGAACCTCGCGACCGCTACGGTTGCAGGCTCGAATCCTGCCTCGGGCATGGATGTGTGTGATATCCTTAGGTTAGTTAGGTTTAAGTAGTTCTAAGTTCTAGGGGACTGATGACCTCAGAAGTTAAGTCCCATAGTGCTCAGTGCCAGTATCCACAGCTGCCCTCACATATCAGAAGCTTTGTTGTTATGAGGGATGGTGAGTTAGCAAACTTGTGTTCGTGTAGTAACGTTCAGGCGCCATAACATGTCTGCCTATTCATGTAAGTATAGCTTGTGATGTGCGCCACGCTCTATTCGCTCCCTAGCGGAGTGGCTGCGTGGGTTGAGGCGCTTACGGCGGATTGGGGGGCCCCTCCCTCCGGGGGTTCGAGTCCTCACTCGGGCATAGATATATGTGTTGTTCTTAGCATAAGTTAGTCTAAGTTAGTTTATGTGTAACTATAGGGACCGATGACCTCAGCAATTTGACCACTTAGGAATTCACACATACATACATACACATGCAGGGTCCATGGATTCATGACGTTGTCTCCATACCCGTACACGTCCATCCGCTCTATACAATTTGAAACGGGACTCGGTCGACGAGACAATATGTTCCCAGTCATCAACAGTCCAATGTCCTTGGTGAGGGCCCAGGCGAGGTGTAAAGTTCTGTGTCGTGCAATCATCAAGGGTTCCGAAAGCTGAATGGTTTTCACGCTAACACTTTTTGATGTCCCAGCATTGAAATATTCAGCAATTTGGCAAAGGGCTGCACTTCTGTCACGTTGAACGATTGTCTTTAGACGTCGTTGGTCCCGTTCTTGTCCGTTTTTTTTTTTTTTTTTTTTTTTTCCTGGCGCAGCGATGGCAGACATTTCATGTGTTTCAGGATTCCTGATATTCACGGTACAATTGTGAAACGGTCGTATGGGATAATGTTATCTTCATCGCTACCTCGGAGACGCTGTGCCAATCGCTCGTGCGCCGACTATAGTTCCACGTTCTATAGAATGGATTATAACTGTGTATTTCTTTTACTGTGTTAAGTTACATATTTACTATTAATGTGTTAATTTTTGATTAGTAATATTTCAGTTTCATGTAACAATTTTTTAATAACTGTGCTGAATGGGATTTCTGTACGAGATGAAGAGAGCAAGCGAAACTTCGATAGAAAAGAGAACAGAAAGCGTGCGAATGAAGGGTTCACATGTACATACGCTGAGAGTAGGGACACCATACACCGACGTTTCCATGGATTTATTCCAATTTCGAGGAGGTTCATAGGCGTCTATGGGTTTTTGTATGCAGCCCTCCGTGGTAAACTTCGACTTTCTTTTATGCCTGGAGAAATTCGATTGATAGAAAACAGATTTTAAATAATGTTAATTAAAATTCACTAAAATGAAAACCAGCGGCAAGCTTACATACACGTATTTTTCATACTCGGTTATTGACAACAATGAGAAGCCGCCACAATCGACTATCGCATGCACTGCGACACCGCCGTCCCGCCAGACTATCGTGCGCAGGCGAGCCAAATGTACAGGCGTGCGTCCGTGCCGCAAACGTAATGTAGTGGGCGGACAAAAAGACGGAATCACCAAAAACACGACACTGTACCATGCATAACACAGTGAAGGTAACCCGCTGGCATTAAAAATAGGTTCCAACCGTCCCGGAATGGATAAATACAAGTCTTGTATGATTTTCAAGAGCGTCCTGTACCATTCTTTCTGCAAAATAGTGGTAAGTTCTGGTAACTGTGATAACTACACCAATATTGTTCTGACCACAACTGACACTTGCACGCAGGGTTTTTTCCAGCGTAGACCACGAATGCTCAGTAATGTTCAGATGTCGTGACAGGTGGTCGGGAGAGGTGCGAAAATTCATCCTCACAAACATTAAATCAGACCTGGACGATGCGAGCTGTGCGAACGTGCGCCCTATTGTCTTGGCACGCAGCGTCAACATTGGGGAACTACCGTCGTACCAAGAGATGGAACTGATCAGCCAGAATGGCTACATAACCTCTGGTAGTAAAGCGACCTCCCCGAGTAATCATGAAGTCAATGGAGTTCCACGATACGGCTGTCCAAATCGTAACCCAACCGCCCCTCCCCCTCCCCCCCCCCCCCCCCGATGTTTAACCTAAACTCGGCCACATGTTGTAAGCATTCAGGGAAATTACTTTCTTCCATTGCTCCATAAATTAGGTTTTATGGCCTGGGCACCACGTTTTCCTGTTAAGAGCATCACATCACTGATGAGTGTTTTCGGAATTCCAGTTCCCCCTGCAAACATATCCGTTAGAACGCGTTGTTTTCGAGTGATATACATAAAAAGAGGTATTTAAACGGTCGTCATCCCCACGCTCACACCATCGGTGGGGATTTTTAGTCTGTTGTTCATGACACTCCCACCTGCAACTGTACAAAAATTACAGACTACACGAATTTTTTCCGTATTCGATCTTTACTGCTGGTCGTCGACTGGGCTATTGGTCACTAAAGCACCCACCATATCAAAACCAACAATTTGTCCTTCGTTCGACTTCACTTAGCTCCGACATAATGCACTCATAACTACACAAACATTGTTCTGGCCACAAATGACACTTGCAACGCATTGAGGACATAGTTAGTGGGGGGCCAGCGCAGGGCTGGCCACGGGTGTGAAGTATTTTCAAGTTTTAGATGACTAATGGTGACTTGTAAGTAGCCATAAAATAGTTTCACTTCTGACCCAGCAAAAACTTGTATAATACCGGCATATTCTCGAAAGAAAAATTCCTGACACGTTATATATTTTTTCCTTTCCTGACAGGTAGGTATGGGCGCCCTTGCGTTCGTGGTCGAGCAGAACAGTGCAACCCGCAGACTTAGCTAGCGCCTACACGTACGTTGAAGCATCCATTTATTGCAGTGTTTTCATATTTTTGACCAACATCTATATCTCGATGCAGCAGCACACCGAGACGACTCGGTGTTCGTATCATTTAAATCCGCTACGATTTTTTTACTGGTCATGCTTTTATTTCTGTCGGATAACTTGTCGTCGACAGACTCTATGAGTCCGATTTGACCCAAAAGTCCTGGATTTTTGAACACTTTGTCCGGCTCAGTTGAACGTAGCGGGTATCGCGTCGGAATAAAATTTTGCAAAATACTTTCATTTCAAATACGATACGGTCTTAATATTGTAATTAACGTGTGATTAAAATATTGTGAATAACTGGGAAATGCTACAAACAATACATCGGCGTGTAACTTGTGATTGTTGCTTGGTGGGCAGAATCTCTCCAATGTTACCTGTGTTGTAAAATCTGATCTGTTTTATGTTTTTCATTTGCAGCCTTGTGCGACTTGGGGAACGTTAAGACCTAAAGGTGCTTGTACACACACTTAAAAATTTTCAGATGTGAAAATTCGTCAGACTGTAAGTTCGCACACGAGACTTTTGTGGCAAAAACTTACGAACTTCAGTTTTAAGACGTGAAAGTCGACGTGAAATTTGGACACTTTAGAAAGCTCTGTACTTGACATTATAACTACACCGTGTAGTGGGAATGATGCATATACGAACATCATTAAATTGTAGCATTAGTTGCTTCTGGCCAGCCTAATCCATCACAGTCGACAGAGGAGTTTAGTCACTGCGAAATGGATTATACACGCATCAAGAGAATATAATAGTTGCATTTTAACAATGACGGATCAGCACAATTTCGCTGCCGCAACTACCTAACTGCTGACGTCATTGCCCAACGTCATCCATCATTCACACATGAGCCATTTCATAATTTGGCATTGCCATTAAGACTCTGAAAGCAGTCTAAATAATTTCTAATGTAAATTTTATTGACTTGATGGAATATATGTTTTTTTTATTGATGTAGCTGTATGGTGACTATTTCAAAAATTCATATTTTCACTGTTCGCAGTATTACTTCCCTACCACCACTGTTCCACACCTTTGTCTTATTTGGTTTTTGTTATTGCGTCTGTCTCTATGTATCTTATAAGGGTATGCTTCAGCTTATCGCACCCTGGAAAGGAAAGTGGCACAAGTCAGAAAATGACAGTTTTTAGTTTTTCCCACTAAAAAATACATTTGAAATTCCCTAAGGTGCACCGAAAACGTCATACTTCTATCTCGCAATTTGTCCACTTTAGGTCAAATGTGTCAGTTTTGTTGACGCGCCACTGCAAAGAACAGTATGACTTCAGCGTTGTTACTAGCAGGTGTCCTTGGGTCATTCGGGAAGAGCGACACATTCTGAGTTATGAAACTTTTGATGTGTAAGTTAAGTTCAATGTAATTGTTAATATTATTAATTATTAGCTTTTGACGTTTACATCTGTTGTTAATGTTACGAAATTTCATGTATTACAGGCTCATAAGGAAAAAGTGGACCTTCTGCTATAAAGAATGTTCGTATTAAATACCTATTGTCGGCAAAAATTATGTCTACATTATATAAGCCCACTTATGATTCCATGTTTTAGTAAATTGTGCTCCTTAAATTGTACCCAATTCATGTGCCTAATTAATGTTACTTATGAAGTTGCATTAATTCTCATAAATTACAGTTTTACATTTCGTATTTTTCTAATACAACAATTTCACCTTATATATGGAAAAGTATTAAATGAGGAGTCACAAAAATAGTTTTTAAAAATTCATGGAAAGTGATAGAAATCAACGAATTAATAAACAATCAGCTGATAACGCCTCACATTCGACGAGAACAGGACTACATGTCCACGTTACTATTGTATAGACTATAATGGAATTTACAGCCAAAATTAATTACTTGAAATTTAAAGTGCGTTTATACTATTTCAATATGAGTTTTATAGAATTCTTTAAGTCGATTTCCCTCAAGTAGGGCATTTTTGAGTTGCGTCACTGCTATTGCCGGGGTGCGACATGTGTGTTCAGTAAGTCAGAAAATTTTACGTATTTAAATTGTATGTTTCGTAAAACGTGTGCAAGGTGTGGCATCTGTCATTAGCTTTCTGACTCCGACCAATCACAGTGCAGTAGGTTAGTTGTTATTGGTGCAAGATGAAAAAACTGTGAGACTTTTAAATCTGACAGCTGCACAGTGACAGGAATGTTTGTTTACGTTCTAGAATTGCTCATATTACATTTCCGAACATATGAGTGAACTTACATAAATTTGTGTTTATTTTTGTCCCGTCTTACGATTTGTTTGGCTCAATTTTCAAAAGCCTTTATGGTGATTACGTAATTTATGCTTTTGGGGCTTTGTAACCAATCGCAAACTTTACTTTTGCAGTGATTTTGGTATCTAAACAAGTCTTTCCAACACATGTTGCTTCTTAACGGTTATGAGATAAAGATTTAGGCACATCCACTGTCAAAAGTAGATAGTTAAACATCTTCAGCAGTGGCTTAACTACAAGTGACAAATGGTAGAATTATTTCACAGATAGCGAGTAATAATATCACAAATTATTTTTGGAGCTCGTCATACCCTCCTAGGTCTTAATCTACAGAGACTGTCCCCCTGTGAAGAACGACAATATTTCCACCAGGCTGTTAATGTAAGTAGTTTTGTTTATTTAGCATTGCTAGCTGGTTTCGAGCGACTGCTCATTGTCCAGCGCACAATGCCTGTGGATACATCGTCCTTATACGCAGGATAAAACAGAAATTACATATCACTTAGTTACGACTAGCATCATAATATTAATACGTACTGTCGAAATAGTTATCCATCAATCAAATTCCTATGGTTATCCATTCCAAAGCCGTGTACAAAATCAACGAAGAACTCCATATCTCAGAAGACTGCAGTGTACTCTCGAAAATAGTTACTGTCACTTTGAAATTACTGTTGTAGCTGACCGTTCAGAATCACAAATAAATCTCCCAAGACTTATAGCGGAATGTACGCTTGTTAGAAGCTTCAAGTCATAAACACAGGTGAAGTGAGAACCTCTGGACGCATCGGTGCGAAGCATACCATTCATCTACAGGAAAATCTGCTTTAGAGTAATATATTTTGTGAAACTCAGTATTTAGGATCAGACTAGCAAATTATTTGGACCGTATTATAAAGGCAATTATCAAAGAATTTTTTTTTCTTTTTACGGAAAGATTTGAACCAGTTTGTCCTGCAAGAGAGCTTCAGTAGGTTTTTGAAATTTAGGTTTTATATAAATCTTATGTAATTATATTTCAAATGACTTATTACACTGAACGAAAGCTACTGTTTCAGAACAACTGTAAGCTGTACGGACGGGATGTTTTAAACACTGGCCAGTGTGCGTATTATATAATTGGAATAACGTTTACGTTAATTGAGAGATTCGTAACTTGAGTATGTACCTTGAGTCACAACAGAGTTTTGTCAAACTACGTAGACTTCACGTACCCTATACAAGTCTCTATGGAGTTTCATTCCTATTGTAACATGACGTTACCAATCGTCTTGTTCTCAAACCAAACTCTAAATCAAACTATATGTTTTCAGTCATGGTAGCACTTTTATGACGCTTCATTCTGGATGGCATTTTATTAAGCTCTTACACAACGGACAAGTATCAAACGGAATTCAGAATCAACGGAAAGTACATGGAGAAGATATAGTACATTCGAGTACCACTGGGAAGTTGATATGAGATGGCTAATGCTTAAATTTCAAAGTACGAACTATTCCCATAGCGAAGATGCTGGTAACATTGTACCACAAAAGTTATATTGTCCACTAAACTTTCTCCGTGTGCATACGTATCTATGAATACCGGGGTCACATTATACACTCCTGGAAATGGAAAAAAGAACACGTTGACACCGGTGTGTCAGACCCACCATACTTGCTCCGGACACTGCGAGAGGGCTGTACAAGCAATGATCACACGCACGGCACAGCGGACACACCAGGAACTGCGGTGTTGGCCGTCGAATGGCGCTAGCTGCGCAGCATTTGTGCACCGCCGCCGTCAGTGTCAGCCAGTTTGCCGTGGCATACGGAGCTCCATCGCAGTCTTTAACACTGGTAGCATGCCGCGACAGCGTGGACGTGAACCGTATGTGCAGTTGACGGACTTTGAGCGAGGGCGTATAGTGGGCATGCGGGAGGCCGGGTGGACGTACCGCCGAATTGCTCAACACGTGGGGCGTGAGGTCTCCACAGTACATCGATGTTGTCGCCAGTGGTCGGCGGAAGGTGCACGTGCCCGTCGACCTGGGACCGGACCACAGCGACGCACGGATGCACGCCAAGACCGTAGGATCCTACGCAGTGCCGTAGGGGACCGCACCGCCACTTCCCAGCAAATTAGGGACACTCTTGCTCCTGGGGTATCGGCGAGGACCATTCGCAACCGTCTCCATGAAGTTGGGCTACGGTCCCGCACACCGTTAGGCCGTCTTCCGCTCACGCCCCAACATCGTGCAGCCCGCCTCCAGTGGTGTCGCGACAGGCATGAATGGAGGGACGAATGGAGACGTGTCGTCTTCAGCGATGAGAGTCGCTTCTGCCTTGGTGCCAATGATGGTCGTATGCGTGTTTGGTGCCGTGCAGGTGAGCGCCACAATCAGGACTGCATACGACCGAGGCACACAGGGCCAACATCCGGCATCATGGTGTGGGGAGCGATCTCCTACACTGGCCGTACACCACTGGTGATCGTCGAGGGGACACTGAATAGTGCACGGTACATCCAAACCGTCATCGAACCCATCGTTCTACCATTCCTAGACCGGCAAGGGAACTTGGTGTTCCAACAGGACAATTCACGTCCGCATGTATCCCGTGCCACCCAACGTGCTCTAGAAGGTGTAAGTCAACTACCCTGGCCAGCAAGATCTCCGGATCTGTCCCCCATTGAGCATGTTTGGGACTGGATGAAGCGTCGTCTCACGCGGTCTGCACGTCCAGCACGAACGCTGGTCCAACTGAGGCGCCAGGTGGAAATGGCATGGCAAGCCGTTCCACAGGACTACATCCAGCATCTCTACGATCGTCTCCATGGGAGAATAGCAGCCTGCATTGCTGCGAAAGGTGGATATACACTGTACTAGTGCCGACATTGTGCATGCTCTGTTGCCTGTGTCTATGTGCCTGTGGTTCTGTCAGTGTGATCATGTGATGTATCTGACCCCAGGAATGTGTCAATAAAGTTTCCCCTTCCTGGGACAATGAATTCACGGTGTTCTTATTTCAATTTCCAGGAGTGTATAAACAAGAAACAATCTGTGGTGGTGTTTGGGGTCTGTTAAGTAAGACCGTGGTCGGGTTGATCAGTAGAAAAATTTATTTGACAACAAATTGAAACATATACATATATCATACATGTACAGAAAGTAAATGCAGTTGCAATTAATTATATGCCCATTCACCTGCAGCGCCGATAATTGTTTGGCATCTCCGAGGCACGCTTGAAACCAAGTTTCTGCATATTCACGTGGAAGAGAGCTCCAAATGCCCAAATTTGCATTGATAGCTGTTTCAGTGTGAAGATCTTTTTTCCTTGCAACTTTGTTTTGATGTAAGACCATATATCTTCAATAGGATTATTGTGAAGCGAATGTGAGGGCCAGTCCAGTACCTGCATATCTTTCTCCTTTTCCAAGTCGCTGCAAAGCCTGACGCGGCACTTCGGATCGTTGTCCTCTTGCAGTATCCAATCTTCATTTCTGTCGACTAACCAGTGTTTGGCAAACAGTATCAAACATCTTTGATGAAAGACGAAGGTTCCCTCTAGTGGGCTGTGAAAGAACTAAGGCGATATCTTACCCCATCTGTGTGTAATGCCGACCATGCTGTTCATCATGGTTTGGATGCACATTCATGCGTTAATTACGTTTTCTGCGTAATTTCTGTACATGTTACAGTATTCTCTAATAACCCAATGTTACACAGATATTTCTTTACATATGATGTTGGTTAACTGTTGTGGATATGCTTATGATGTGGACAGTGGTATCTTGGTGATACCCTTCAAAGTTGCTGCCATGGTATTCCTGTAACCTGTTTTCAGTTCCGGGACGGGTAGACAGTTGCGAATGAATGAAAATCTCATAAGAAGTCAGTGTGGAAAATGCAAGGAGTGCTTACAAAATTGTTAACTGCGTATCTAAAAAAATAAGTAAAATTAAGTTCAGACCATATGAAATGTTATGTTGTTTGCCATTGTCTGTAACGAGACATGGAAAAAATAAATATCATGTTTATTATTTCAAATGTAATCAGCCTAACTGTTAATACATTTATCTCTTTGTGAGACAACACGATCAGTACCTTCATCGAAAAATATTTTCGGTTGCATACGAAACCGTGATTGTACTCGAGCGTGCACATTTCCGTCCGAAGCAAATCGACAACCACGAATGCCTTTCTTCAGGGCTTCTATACTATGAGAATCGCATGAGGAGGTATCAGGAGGATTTGTAAGGGATTCCCAGAGAAACATTGGAGTGTAGTCGAAACAGCCCTCGCAGCACGTGCGCTGGCGTTATTCTGCAGCGGAGTGATGGCGTCCGTCAACGCGCTGCTCACCGAATTTCTGGGACAAGGCGCCACAGTAACGTACAACGGTACGTGGACACTTGACAAAAACTGAAGAGTGCCGTAAAGACTGAGAAGCCATAATTCTGATGAACGACATCATTCGGTTACTAGATAATGTCCGCCCTCATGCTGCCAAGATCGTTTTTGAGTTCGCTTTAGGTGTTTCGCGGGGAAGCCATTACACATCCATCATACGGTCCCAAACTCTCTCCATTGGATTCCCGTAGTTTTGAAACCCTGAAAAAAGACATTCGTGGTCGTAAATTTACTTCAGATGAAGAGGTGCGCCCCTGGGTATAAACTTGGTTCTGTAAGCAACCTTCGACATAATTCCATAAGGACATGATGTTCTCGTCTCAAGGTCGGATAAATGTATTGACAGTTACGGTGATTACTTCCCAATGAACAAATAGTTCACTTACTTTCTTCCCATTCGTCATGTTTTCAGTTAACTGCCCCTTATACACATAAAACACAACTTGAGTCAATGTCACCAGTCACACGCCAGTCACTAAAACAAAATCCTTTGCAAGTACGTCAGTGCTGAGAAATTATCCCGGTATGCCCCCAAATGCTTCCTTAACTAACGAGTGTCCGGCTTCAACGCACATCGCTAGAAGGATGTACACAACTTGCCATTAAAATTGCTACACCACGAAGATGACGTGCTACAGACGCGACATTTAGCCGACAGGAAGAAGATGCTGTGATATGTAAATGATTAACTTTTCAGAGCATTCACACAAGGATGGCGCCGCTGGTAACGCCTACAACCTGCTGACATGAGGAAAGTTTCCAACCGATTTCTCATACACAAACAGCAGTTGACCGGCGTTGCCTGATGAAACGTTGTTGTGATGCCTCGTGTAAGGAGGAGAAATGCGTCCTTCACGTTTCCGACTTTGATAAAGGTCGGATTGTAGCCTATCGCGATTGCGTTTTATCGTATCGGGACATTGCTTCTCGCGTAGGTCGAGATCCATTGACTGTTAGCAGAATATGGAATCGGTGGGTTCAGGAGGGTAATACGGAACGACATGCTGGATCCCAACGGCCTTGTATCACTAGCAGTCGAGATGACAGGCATCTTATCCGCATAGCTGTAACGGATCGTGCAGCCACGTCTCGATCCCTGAGCCAACATATGGGGACGTTTGCAAGACAACAACCATCTGCACGAACAGTTCGACGACGTTTGCAGCAGCATGGACTATCAGCTCGAGTGCCATGGCTGCGTTTACCCTTGACGCTGCATGAAAGACAGGAGAGCCTGCGATGGTGAACTCAACGACGAACCTGGGTGCACGAGTTGCAAAACGTCATTTTTTCGGATGAATCCAGGTTCCTCTTACCGCATCATGACGGTCGCATCCGTATTTGGCGACATCGCGGCGAACGCACATTGGAAGCGTTTATTCGCCATCGCCATACTGGCGTATCACCCGGCGTGAAGGTATGGGGTGCCATTGGTTACACGTCTCGGTCACCTCTTGTTCGCATTGCCCAGCACTTTGTTCAGTGGACGTTAAATTTCAGATGTGTTACGACCCGTGGCTCTACCTTTCATTTGATTCTTATGAAATCCTACATTTCAGCAGGATAATGCACGACAGCATGTTGCAGGTCCTGTACGGGTGTTTCTGGATACAGAAAATGTTCGACTGCTGCCCTGGCCAGCATATTCTCCAGATCTCCCACCAATTGAAAACGTCTGGTCAATGATGGCCGAGCAACTAGCTCGTCACAATACGCCAGTCACTACTCTTGATGAACTGTGGTATCGTGTTGAAGCTGCATGGGCAGCTGTACCAGTACACGCCATCCAAGCTCTGTTTGACTGTTTGTCCAGCCGTATCAAGGCCTTTATTACGGCCAGAGGTGGTTGTTGTGGGTACTGATTTCTCAGGATCTATGCACCGAAATTGCGTGAAAATGTAATCAGATGTCATATCTAGTATAATATATTTGTCCAATGAATACCTGTTCATCATCTGCATTTCTTCTTGGTGTAGCAATTTTAATGGCCAGTAGTGAATATTCTGATTGTCCACGTGTGCGAGATGTAGTGAAGCCGAGACACAATGAAAAGCGGCGAAGGGAACTCTTCACCATGAATACCTCCGCATACTGTTCGAAACTCTGAGATTCGAGTCCGGAATTCTTCAGTCAAATCTTCGCTTTCCACTTAATCTGTAACGAGTCTTATTACATTAATCTCATTCATCAGTACGCCGTTTGCTTGAGACAGATTATCTCTCAGACGCATGTTATTTATCATTCTCAAATTTTCCGCTGTAAAGAATTTTACAGCCTTAGTTGGTGCAGTTACAAGTAGAACAAGGACAAAAAGAAGAGTACCCCAAGGATACCGCACACCTGTTCCACCAGATGCCAGGGTAATCTTTGGTAAGCCTAAGACAGTGCAACGTTTCTTGCCGAGTGTGATACAGAGTAATCCAGCTATGCCACCAGACGGCGCAAAAACACATCGTGTACACAAGATACTGATACACAGTCGGTACAGTAAAACCTTCCAAGAGCGGAATCCCACTGGCGTAAAAACATATTGTAAGCACATAATACTAGCACATTGGTGGTGTGGTAAAATCTGCCCACCGCATCAACGCTTACAAAGATATGATAGCTGGGACATACTCCGATAAAAATACAGGTAAAATTTAATGATAAATTTAATCTCGTCCTTACGAATAAAGCAGTTTAATTCGAACAAGAGTGAGGAAGGTAATATCCGAGTCTTGGCGGGAGCTGTAAAAGAACATAGTTGCACTCTACGTCTGTCCATCTTCGTTCAGTCTCTCAGTTTAAGAAAGATAGGATTTTGAAATGTTAGGAATTCTTTATTTTTTTTGTTCATATTTTCAGTACATTAAAGACCCAAAAATGGTTCAAATGGCTCTGTGCACTATGGGACTTAACAGCGGAGGTCATCAGTCCCCTAGAAATTAGAATTACTTAAACCTAACTAACCTAAGGACACTGCACACATATATGCCCGAGGCTGGATTCGAACCTGTGATCGTAGCGGTCGCGCGGTTCCAGACAGAAGCGCCTAGAACCGCTCGGCCACTCAGGCCGGCTAGGTACATTCAGCCACATCAGATTTGTCAAAAGACTCATGTAGGATACACTATGTGATCAAAACTATCCGGACACCCCCCAAAACATCCTTTTTTTATATTATGTGCATTGTGCTGCGACCTATTGTCACGTACTCCATATCAGTGAACTCATTAGACATTAGACATCGTGAGAGAGGAGAATGGGGCGCTCCGCGGAACTCAGGGACTTTGAACGTGGTCAGGCGATTGGGTATCAATTGCGTCATAGGTCTGTACGCGAGATTTTCACACTACTAAACATCACTAGGTCCACTGTTCCCGATCTGATAGTGAAGTTGAAACGCGAAGGGACGCGTACAGCACAAAAGCGTTCAGGCCGACCTCGTCTGTTGACTGACAGAGACGGCCGACAGTTGAACAGCGTCGTAATGTGTAATAGGCAGAAATCTGTCCAGACTCCCGCACAGGAACTCCAAACAGCATCAGGATCCACTGCTAGTACTATGACAGGCGGGCGGTGAAAAAACATGGAGTTCATGGTCAGCGGTAAATACCGAACGAGGCCTCACTTGGTGTAAGGAGCGTTAACATTGCACGATTGAACAGCGGAAAAACGTTTTGTGGCGTGAGGAATCGCGGTACACACTGTGGCGATCCGATAGTAGGGTGTGGGTATGGCGAATGCCAGTGAACGTCATCTGCCAGCATGTGTAGTGCCAACAGTAAAATTCGGAGGCGGTGGTGTTATGGTGTGGCTGTGGTTTTCATGGAGGGTGTGTTGTTTTGCATGACACTATCACAGCACAGGCTACATTGGTGTTTTAAGCACCTTCTTGCTTCCCACTGTTGAAGAGCAATTTGGGGATGCCGATTGCATCTTTCAAGGTAATCGAGCATCTGTTCATAATGCAGTCTGTGGCTGAGTGGTTACACGACAATAACATCCCTGTAATGGACTGGCCTGCACGGAATCCTGACCTGAATCTTATACAACACCTTTGGGATGTTTTGGAACGCCGACTTCGCACCAGGCCTCTCCGACCAACATCGATACCTCTCCTCAGTGCAGCATTCCGTGAAGAATGGGCTGCCATTTCCCAAGAAAGCTTCCAGCACCAGACTGAACGCATGCCTGAGAGAGTAGAAGCTGTCGTCAAGGCTAAGGGTGGGCCAACACCATATTTAATTCCCGCATTACCGATGGAGGGCGCCACGAACTTGTAAGTCATTTTCAGCCAGGTGTACGGACACTTTTGATCACATTGTGTACTTCGTTTCGTGACGCATAGCCAGCTCGGAAATATACTTGAAATGCGTTTAAGAATTATTTTAGTTTTCTACAGGTGCCAGAACAGGACTTCCAGGACCTGTATTACATCAGTCTAGTTAAGCTTAAGGTAACATGTAACAGTTGCTCTCAATAAAAAAGAATATCCTGTAATGTGACATATACTTAGGGTTATTCGCACAATATAGCAGCGCCGGATTGTTCGTGAGAGATGTTTGCGACCACAGTATCCAAGTAGGCGAACATGTTTTGAAAATGGACATAAAATTGCCATCGAAGCACCGTTAACGTAAAAAGAGTTAAGGGGAGTTAGAACGGAAAAAAATATTTCCACACTTTTGGATTTTTATCTCATCATAAAATTTCCAATGTTCCGAATAAAATTATATATATATATATATATATATATATATATATATATATATATATATATATATCACTTATAAATTCACGTGGGAAGTATTTTATTTGTTTTTTAAATATAATCTACACCGGTTGAAAATGTTAAAATCTTTACGTGCATTAGTTAAAGATGTAATAAAATCGATAATTATTTATATAGGAGGTTGTGACTTGCTGTATTATAAAGGTTAAATTACGTGTTTGCTTTGACAGCACTGTCAGCGTTGTATGTCGACGTGCTAACGTTTTCCTGAGGTAAAGTGACAAATAAATTGGTAAATTTATCAAAAAGTTAAGTATGACGCCAAAACGAAGTGTTCTTAAGAAACCTGGGTTTCATGGCAATAGATTTTCGAATAAAGAGAAACATTGTGTTCAGCATGTGGCGTATGAAGTTAAAGAGAATTAAATACACGCAAACTTGTCAGTATCTAGAGAAATACACATTAGTGCTCCGAAGATTAAAATAAAACGTAGTGATACACAGTTTTCTCAAAACTAAAATGATGTAAATTTTAGATCAGGCTATATTCTGATACATTCACACGTCTTAACAAGGATGTTAGGTGAATGTGTGTGTTGTAAAATATGTGGAGGGCCAATTAGTTTACATGAAGACATTGGGGTATGAAATGGAATAGCCAGGAATCTTACTATTAAAATGTGCCAGTTGTAAATATACTCGTTTATTTTCGAATTCTGGTAAGTGTAAAGATAATTATTTTGAAGTAAATGTTAGGTGGTTTTATAGCCTGAGAGCTATTGGCAAAGGACACACTGCAGCCGAAACAATATGTGCCGTGATGAATATGCTACTCCCACGTTGTAAAATCGATAAGTATGCAGGACGTAATCGACCTGCTGTGTAATCTGTTGCATGTGAGTAAATGAAGGGTGCTGCAAACGAAGCTGTTAATATAAATGATGGTATGACTGACACACCAGTAGCTTTCGATGACACTTGGCAGAGGTGCAGCTACAGTTCTAAAAATTCTGTTGCTATGGTGACCAGTGTGGATACTGGAAAGGTAATAGATTACCAGATTTTAACCAAACATTGTTATAAGTGTATATCAGAGAATGAAGGAGGGCATACCTGTGACAGAAATTATGAAGGGTGTATGTTACACTAAGTTATTACTTGATGTGACTCAAAAGCACATAACAGTGTAGTGGCGGCTCAGCCTTATGGTGAGAAGATTATCACAAAACTGGAATGTGTTGGTCATGTCCAGGAGAGGAAGGGCACCAGGTTGAGGAAGTTGAAACAAAGTTTGAGAGACAAGAAACTTTCTTATGGTAAAACCATAAGAGGCAGGCTGACAGACAAAATGATTGATGAACTACAGCACTATTATGGGATGACCATTAGAAATAATACTGAGGGTTTGTAGAAAATTAAGTCGACAGTATGGGCTATGTTCCTCCACAGACTTTCCACTGATGAAAAACCGGTACACCACCTTCGCCCTTCTGGATCTGATTCATGCTGCAGTTACCAATTGGCCCAGTACTCAAACAGTTCATACAGCCATATACATTACATCCCAGCAGCAGTCACGGTTGTTATAAGGCCTAGAATGAGAATTTCACACTGCAGCGGAGTGTGTTCTGATATGAAACTTCCTGGCAGATTAAAACTGTGTGCCGGACCGAGAGTCGCACTCAAGACCTTTCCCTTTCGCGGGCAAGTGCTCTACCATCTGAGCTGCCCAACCACGACTCACGCCCCGTCCTCATAGCCCTACTTCTGCAGTACCTCGTCTCCTACATTCTAAACTTTACAGAAGCTCTCCTGCATGGGAATGAAGAACTAAAGCGGGGGTCAGCGATGCTGTCATTGCTTTTAATGATGGCAACATTGGTAGGGTGAAAGTACTACAGCATATGGGAATTAATCCTGCAGCAAACTGCATCAGAGAACTTGAACAGATAGACAAGGTTCACAATGATAAAGTAGAGTATGCAGCACAGTTGGGCCACCAAGGAGTCCGGAAAGAAGAATAGAAGAAAAAACTTGGAATAAGATCAAGAGGACGATATACAGGGTGCTTGTGAGTGACTGAAAATAAAAAATTAAGCATATATTAAGTGAGTTACAGTCTTTTGAAACTTTAGAAGCCGTTCCCGAAAGTTTAGATTTTCTGTTGCATTTTTCTCTAAATCTCAGAAACCACTTCGAGTACAGCACTCAAATTTTCAGAGAGTAATAAAATACATATCCTGAGTCTACTGAAATAAAAGAAGAATATAATGTTATGAATAATAAAAATTATTAAGGATAACGTACAAGAAAGTTCACAAAATTTTAAGCGTGTAATTAAAAAAAAATGGCTCTGAGCACTATGCGACTTAACTTCTGAAGTCATCAGTCGCCTAGAACTTAGAACTAATTAAACCTAACTAACCTAAGGACATCACACACATCCATGCCCGAGGCAGGATTCGAACGTGCGACCGTAGCGGTCGCCCGGCTCCAGACTGTAGCGCCCAGAACCGCACGGCCACTTCGGCCGGCTGTAATTAAAAAACTGTATTTCCAAAATCAGTGGCTGAAATACAATTATTGTAGTGAAGTAGACTCAGAACATACAATTTAATATTCTGTAAGAGTTTCAAGTTAATGGCTACTGAGGTTCCTGAAATACAGGGAAGATAAATCACTAAATTTAACATTGTCGGGCTAGGGCGTTACAACTACCCTTACAAATTTCTGGGATAGCGTAACAGAAGACGTCGATTTACACGTTGGTACAGCATTGAACTCGGCCATTGCGAGGTCGAAGGGGAACTGTACACCAAACAGCGGAAGTCTGAACACCAGTGACGTCACAGTCAATACAGCAAAACCGCTATGTAAAGACGAGCCCAGGAACCGCGTAGCACTGCGTTACCGCCTGAAACCTCGAGACGCAAGTCGCCGATGTGTCGTCAAATCGAAAGACTTGCACGCGGCTAACGGTCCAACAGACGGGAGGACCTAGTCACACGACCACCTGAAAGTGGTCGTGAAGGTAGATGCGGCTACAAAGCATCGAAGATCTTATTCAGCTGTTAAAGGCAACAAATAGTACTGAAAGGGTTGTCAAGGTGTCAAAATAAAAGTAGTCTTCCGCTCTTTATTGACGTAGTAGAACTTAGGGTAAGATCTTCAACTCATCTGATGCTCTGGCGTCGTTTCTTTCTTAGTTGCTTACGACCCAGAGTACTTGCGTCGTTAGGGGCGTCCAAAGTGAACTGCCGGCAGCGATGTTACGTGTCGCACATTTAGCTAAGGAAGGTGGTTTTTTTATGTATGAGTACCAGTGAGGTGAGGTATCAAGAATTATGGAAGATACTCGTAGCAGATAAGCTGAACAGGCAATAGATTGTAAAATACATGAGCATACGAATAGGTTTCCAGTTGTTGACGACAAACACGTTACCGCTCATTCCGGCATAGTGAGGAGAACTTCGTGATAGGCAGTTCATTTCAGTGAAAGCTGATGGTGAAGAAGATTACTGAAACACATAAATTTTTTTTCACAAAATGGAAGTCTGAACGCTGTAGAAGAGTGTAAATTAGCACTGTCGAAACACTACGTTCAGGAATCACATGTAGGTTTGTGGAACAAGATAGTCTGACTTAGGTATGCAGAAAACATTGCAACTTTGGTATCCCTTATATATTGTCGATACCACTTCTGAGATTGTTCGCCGTTTCTGATAGCGTCGTCAACAGTTGGTCACTAAACTATTAGGTAACTTTATCGAAGAAAAGCGGCTACAAGTGACACGTGGGTGATACTAATATTAATGACGACGCTATCTCACTAACGTGTAAATTTACATTATATTATATCTATCCCGTTATAAGTTCATTTTAAATTTTAACAGATAATTTCTTTTGAACTGGTTTCTGCCTCTTTCGTTACAATCCGGCTAAGGACAACGCATAAGCCACTAGCTTGACTTCATAATTTCTCCAACACTCTTCCACCTCTTTTATTTTTTGTTTCCTCTCTTCCGCTGTCCGTTCTCTTCCTTGTCTTTTTGATACTGTTTATCTTATAAATCCTCCAAAGTCTCGACGTTTTTAAGAATTTATTTTCTGTCTTCAATTTACGTCGTATCTGTGATAATTCCTTCTAATTCTTCATGCACATTTGTAAGCCAACAGTGTTTGCCGTTTACATCTTGAAAATTGTGTGTAGTTCTTCTTGTCAATGAGCTATGACCAATTTTTTTACTGTGCTCGTAGAACTTTGCTCTTCGCTTACCAATTTCATGTGTAATCTTTGATACACCACTGTATTCTTCTGCGTTATTCCTATCATTGTTATTCCTAACATTCCTAACAATGACAAACTGCCTATTGTCTTCTGTCTCGGGTTCTTCGGCCGTCGTTCATCTAATGATTTTACTGACGTTTCGCCCTCCATTGGCGGTGGTGAACTGGAGCCGAGCTCGCGGCCGCACACTATATGTACCTGGCGCGCCAACGTCCGAGGGCTTCTCTGCGGTCATTTCCGGTGCGGTTCCCCTCTTGCTACCTGCGACGGTCGTTCGCTGCAGTACGGGAAGCCAGGATCCGTTTACCTTAAGGCTTTCCTCTTTCTTGTTGAAACAGCTTCTCTGAACAAACGCGTATGATAGTACTTCTCCACAGCCAGAACTTTCGTGTCGGCTGAGTGAGACCGACAACGTAATAAAATTCCCCGACACGGAATTTCTGGCTGTACTGTCATACGCGCTTGTTCAGAAGCCAATAGGCAGTTTGTCAACAAGTGGCCACGAAAGCCTTAACAATTTTGTATTCCTAACAGTTTTTCTTTCCTTTTTCCTTACTTCTTAAGTTTCTTTTAGTGGTGCTAGATGTAGTATGTCTGATGCTTATTGTCGTACAGAATCGTTTTGTTGATACAGAATATCATTTTTCCCCGGTCACTGACCGCATGTCCCACAGTCTTTCCCGTAGCGTTCTGCCGATCGAAGCCGTGTCGTAGCGGACTGGTGGAGCGGCGCAGTCGTGTTCATTTACTCGTCGCCAGAGCGTTCCGCCGCGACGCTGCGAGGTGGTGGGCGAAGAATTCCAATAGAGTTGTCGCTGGGGGCTCGGCGCGCCCCGGGCCGATATGTCGCCAGGGGTCCAGGAATGCCGGCCCTGCCGCCACCCCCGGCTCGTGTTCTCGCCTGCCTGGAGCACTGCTTCGCCTGGAACGCCCACAGCCTTGCACCGCCAGGCAGAAGAAAAGAATTCCGCATGTCTTCGACAATAGGCCACATAAGACACTTGACGAAATGTGTACTATTCCTACGAATTACATAAGCATCAAATCGCATAATGTCTTACTTAGATCAAACTAATTTTTAGTCCGTTATACGCAAAAAAAATTCTTGCCACTGATGGCACTTGTGACGGACCGCTATATCGACCGTCTTAAGTTATTATTACTGGGCTGGTGCCCAAGTTCGAAGCGTTTCTCCATATCTTTAATAAACAAAATGTTCAAATGTGTGTGAATTCCTAAGGGACCAAACTGCTGAGGTCATCCATTCCCAGACTTACACGCTACTTAAACTAACTTATACCAAGAACAACACACACCAATGCCCGAGGGAGGAGTCGAACCTCCGGCGGGAGGGACCGCTAAATCCGTGACATGGCGCCTCAAACCCACGGCCCCTTTAATAAACACAACGGATACATATACCAGAGACTTTAGTTATCAATAATACATTCTCGTTCATTATTTACAACAGTCTGCCAATGATGGTGAAATTTTTCGATTCCGAGACGGTGGAAATCATCGTTTGAGGCAAAGAAATCGTCGAGCCATGTAGGGGGCACATTTTCATCGGAAAAGTAGGTTACTTGAAGGGTGTTCTGTAAAGTGCGGAAAAGGTGAAATATTAGGGCCCAAGATCAGATGATTAAAGTTGGTGCGGAATGACTTTCAAACGCAACTCCTGTACAGTTTTTTTTGCCAGTCTAGCAGGATATTGGCAGGCGCTATGGGGGAGAAACAGCACTGGTCGTTGTTCTTGGACTCCGTCTGCAAGACCTCTCAGTTTTTGACAAGAAATTCAGCAGTGGTGGGTACACCTCGGGGAAGTGATTCGTAGTACACCAAACCATAGCTACCATAGCTGTTCCACCAGATGTCATAATATTATCTTTTGTGAACGCTTGTAGCTCTTTGTAGAAGTGGTACCTGCTCTGTTTGGGTTCGGCCATTCCTTTAATATCCTCATGTTAGCATAATGATATCATTTCCATTACCCAGTAACGATACACGATAAGAATGATCGGTGTCGTTCGCGAGCCAATAGATGACAAGCAAGCAGAGATGCAAATATGGCCACCCGCTGAGATTTGTGAGTTTGGCTTCGAGTATGCGGTAGCTATCACCAGATATTTGAACCGTCCCCATTGCAAGCAAATGTAGCTCCATCACAGTACATCACACCTGCCAATTCTCGAGAACACTGACGTGAAGCATTGTGGATTATTACGTTGGCCGGCTTGTGTGGCCGTGCGGTTCTAGGCGCTTCAGTCTGGAACTTCGTGACCACCATGGTTGCAGGTTCGAATCCTTCCTCCGACATGGATGTGTGTGATGTCCTTAGGTTAGTTAGGTTTAAGTAGTTCTAAGTTCTAGTGGACTGATGACCTCAGATGTTAAGTCCCATAGTGCTCAGAGCCATTATTGCGACGATCTTCATCAAAAACCGAAAGTCTTTTTAAACGTGGAGAGTCACTAATTTCACAAAGATCCTGCTGAAAACGAGAAAATCATGTTCTTTCCTGTCTCTGTCCAATGGCGTTGTCATACACGGTGCAAATCTCTCTGGCTGGCAAACAGAAGAAATGTCGAAAATGTTCCGATTTGTCCACTTGGCACCCCATTCACTGCTGTCCACAGCTCCACTCACTATCTCCAAATAACAAAATTGTCAATATTTAAACTCAAGTAGCAACAGTGAACCATAAATAAAAAGTGACAAGTGATGAAGAAACCCACCGCAGGAAGAATACCACCATGCAAAACAAAAACACTACGAACTAATGCACCAAACTATTGCATCGCTGAACGACATTGTAGAGTAGACCGTAAAAACACAAACACTGCAGTATATTATTTCATGCTAAGACAAGAATGAGACAATGATCATGTGGGAATCACAGCAGTCCCACGAGCACTGAAAGTAGACACACGACGAGACATGGTAGTTCGTGTCGGTGCGAGAGGTCTGCTGTGATTGCCGAGGCCGTTAAGAGGACCGAACGCTGGCGTAAAGCGGGAAATCTGGTTTCGAGGCCCGGGCCGGCACGAATTTCCATAGCCACAAATGCATTGTATAGCCGGAGTCTGATGGAATTCGCAATTGCGGATAAATTTCTTGCGCCTTAATTTACTTTGTACCAGGAGATAGCTCCATGTTGGGATGTTACATAGACTGCTGAAAGAGAAGCCACCGATGGGGCAAGGGGAATTTTCCATGTGTTAACAGGAAGGCAGGAAGCATAGCGTAAGTTACAGGATATCACCGCAGTTAAAACGATTGGTCAACTGAAAAGTTGGTCGAAAGCAGCGTGGACCAACAGCCGGGCCGAAAAGTCCATAACCTCGCCGTCGTCTATTGGGAATATTTAAACATGTCGTAAAAAGTACTTATGTTGTGATGTATGTGTAACTCTGTAAATATCTGAACCCCCAGCTAGACCAGAATTATCCTGAATATAAAGGGACTTATTTGTAAATACCATGAATCAATGATGGCACGTTACTGCAATATTTCCAAAGAACGGGTCTGACTTGAATGCAGCTTGTAGTAACTGCGATTTGTTATTGAGACTCTAGTGGTGTCCTGATGGATTCATATGATGGTCTGCGAGTTAACTGAAGTACGTATTGAGTATAACCGCCCTTATAGAGAGGTAGATATCGTTTGTGAATGTTATAGTGCGATTATTCAGTGTGAGTTATCCCTAGAAAGCGGTGGTTTTTACTCAAGAATTGTAATGCTCACGTTCGCTCATGCCACTTTCTGAGCAGTAGGGCAAGTTTTTAAATCAGGGCTGAATTACTGTTGTGAGATAGCAGACATTACGTACGTAATTATGAATTCCTAATATTCGTGCGGCATCTCCCTAGGCCGATATTATGCACTCAGTGCGCTTAGGTTTCTATAGGTCAACTGGTAGGCGTACCATATTCTCCCAAGAAAAATAAGCGCATAGAGGATATTAGAGGTCAACCACATGCTTTTAAAGAAAGATAAATCCGTCTGACCCAAATAACAATTTGTACAGTCGCAAAAGACGGCAAAATCCTCATATTATTTATGAAACTTGCTACTGCGGAAGAGAAGTCTGAAAAACAGACACATATATTATTCTTAGTTTTTGAGGAATACCAGGCGTTATCTGGGTATTGATGTAATTTTCTCTAGCATTGTTCCGGGAATCACCCATTTTCAACTATTAAAACATAGAATGAGATTTTCACTCTGCAGCGGAGTGTGCGCTGATATGAAACTTCCTGGCGGATTAAAACTGTGCCGCACCGAGACTCGAACTCGGGACCTTTGCCGTTCGCGGGCAAGTGCTCTATCACTGAGCTACCCAAGCACGACTCACGCCCCGTCCTCGCAGGAGAGCTTCTGTAAAGTTTGGAAGCGAGGAGACGAGATAGTGGCAGAAGTAAAGCCGTGAGGACGGGGAGTGAGTCGTGCTTGGGTAGCTCAGTGGTAGAGCACTTGCCCGCGAAAGGGAAAGGTCCCGAGTTCGAGTCTCGGTCCGGCACAGTTTTAATATGCCAGGAAGTTTCATATTAAAACATATTCTGAGCTCTAAGATAATGAGGAACAAAGTGACCGATTTCATGCAACCCTCCAGCGCCTATTAACGAACGTTCTGTCATAGGGCGAAATAAACGAAACTTGGTGGCTGGACTGAGGATTCCTCGGTAGCACAACGCTGCGACGTCAGTTGATGTACGAGGGCTATTTTAAAAGTAAGAACCGATTTGTAACGGAGCAAGAGAAACTTTATTTATGAACGTTAGTTTTACGAACTACACCGAAGTGCCAAAGAAACGTATAGGCAAGCGTATTCCAATACAGAGATATGAAAACAGACAGAATACGGCGCTGCGGTCAGCAACACCTATATAAGATAACAAGAGTCTGACGCAGTTGTCAGATCGGTTACTGTTGCTACAATGGCAGATTATCAAGATTTAAGTGAGTTTAAAAGTGACAGTCGGCGCACGAGCGACGGGAGAAAGCATCTCCAGTGTAGCGTTGAAGCGGGAATTTTCCGATACGATCATTTCACGAGTGTACCGTGAATATCAGGAATCCCGTAAAACATCAAATCTCCCACATCGTTGCGGCCGGAAAGAGATCCTGCAAGAATAGGACCAAACACGACTGAAGAGAATCGTTCAACGTGAAAGAAGTGCAACTCTTCCGCAAATTACTGCAAATTTCAATGCTGGGCCATCAACAAGTGTCAGCGTGCGAAAAATTCACCGAAACATAATCGGTATGGGCTTTTGGAGCCGAAGCAGCACTCGTGTACCCTAGATGACTACACGACACGAAGCTTTACGCCTCACCTAGGCCCGTCAACAACGACATTGGACTGTTGATGGCTGGAGACATGTTGCCTTGTCCGACGAGTCTCGTTTCAAGTTGTATCGAGCGGATGGACGCGCACTGGTATGGAGACAACCTCATGAATCCATGGACCCTGCATGTCACCAGGGGACTGTTCAAGCTGGTGTAGGCTCTGTAATGGCCTCGCGGTTAGAGGCGCCATGTCACTGACTGCGCGGCCCCTCCCGTCGGAGGTTGTAGTCGTCCCTCAGGCATGGGTGTGTGTGTGTTGTTCTTAGCGAATGTTAGTTTAAGTAGTGTATAAGTCTAGGGACCAATGACCTCAGCAGTTTGGTCCCTTAGAAATTCCCATACACGCTCTGTAATGTTGTGGGGCGCGTGCAGCTAGAGTGATATGTGACCCCTGATACGACTAGATACGACTCTGACAGGTGAAACGTACGTAAGTATCCTGCCTGATCACCTGCATCCATTCATGTCCATTGTGCATTCTGACGGCAATTCCAGCAGGACAATGCGACACTTCACACGTCCAGAATTGCTACAGAGTAGCTCCAGTAACACTCTTCTGAGTTTAAACACTTCCTCTGGCCACCAAACTCCCCAGATATGAACATTATTAAACATATCTGGGATGCCTTGCAAAGTGCTGTTCAGCAAAGATCTCTTCCTACTCTCGCGAATTTACGGACAGCACTGCCAGATTCATGATGCCAGTTTCGTCCAGCACTACTTCAGACATTAGTCGAGTCCATACCATGTCATGTTGCTGCGCTTCTGCGTGTTCGTGGGGGCCCTACACGATATTAGGAATGTGTCACAGTCTCTGTGGCTCTTGAGTGTATATTACTGTAAATTATGTGCAGCCATTTATATACAAATTACTCAAAGGTAACTTGGAGTGCTGAGCAACGGCTTGCCTGTGTTCATGGCATACGAGGTGTGGGACTCTGTCTCTTGAGTGAGGTAGCAGGCCGATGTTTCAGTACACACCGTGGGCGTGATTAAGCAAATTATAAAAAGTTTTATTGTTTTTGTTTCGACTGAATCTGTTGTTGTTAGTGATTTAAAGAATCGATTCTGCATTGGTTTGTTAAAGGTTTATTGCTTTTCGGCTACGATGGCGAGGCAGATAGTTTTTAGAATGATTGATTTGATGTATCGAGCATCGATTCACTCATGTGCACTAAGATTTTTTTCTGTTGCCGTGTATGAATTAACTGTCGTATATCTAAATAGACAGCTAATTATTTACATATAATCGCGAATAGCTTCGCAGTGTTGTTTGTAGATAGTATTACAGCCGTTGGTGTTGGTCGTTACATACAACAAACTGTAATCTGAAGTTATAGCTTTGATCATAAGTAAGTTAAGTATTATCAGGCTTCCTACGTTTCACTTTGAATAATGAGGACACAGTGCCCGATGTTCTAAATTGTTATGTTGTTACCTAGTTAGCCGTTGCAGGGCCAGACTGAAATTTTTTCGTATTTAATTTTGTTGTGTTGTTGTTAAGGATATTTTGTGTTTGAATATTCTAATCCTACTTCACTTCTATGGACTACAGAGAATTATATTATTTTACCGTAAATGGTTTCTGTTTTGTTAGTTGAAATGTTTTAATGTTAAATAAGTTATTGTTAAACTGAGCTTCACATCTCCAGAAGCACTCAGCACTCCGTCTTCAGGCCACAAGTGGCCCACCGGGACCATCCGACCGCCGTGTCATCCTCAGTTGAGGATGCGGATAGGAGGGGCATGTGGTCAGCACACCGCTCTCATATCTCCTGAACCTGCAGCCCAAAAACCACTCCAACTATATCCCACGCTAAAATAGCACTTGCTGGTCTAATTTTAACATCTTCCTTAATAACACTATTCCAGAAACTGAAACTTCACACTACGGTATCTGTATTATTATGTTCCATTGTTCTGCAGTAGAAGCTTTCCTCGACTGTTGTAGGCATAATATCCGCCTGTGATCAATATAAGGTTCCTCCAGCGTCCTCGACGGTCCTCCTCGGGCCTTCATGTTCTCATGGTCTGAACGATGTATGACACGCCACAGCTGCAGACGATGAGGTAGAAACTCACGTTACGGAAAGCTAGATTGTCTTTCATAGGCCCTAAGTGGGCCGTAATCGTAAATGGTGGTCAAAAATTTAACTCAGTGTATCTTCAGAATACGCCCAGTCCTGATTGAAACGCTACATAACTAAACCAAAGGATTCTGTAAACCATTTTGTGGTGTCACCGCCAGACACCACACTCGCTAGGTGGTAGCTTTAAATCGGCCGCGGTCCATTAGTACATGTCGGACCCGCGTGTCGCCACTGTGTGATCGCAGACCGAGCGCCACCACAAGGCAGGTCTCGAGATACGGACTAGCACTCGCCCCAGTTGTACGGACGACTTTGCTAGCGACTACATGGACGAAGCATTGCTCATTAGCCGAGCCAATAGTTAGAATAGCCTTCAGCTAAGTCAATGGCTACGACCTAGCAAGGCGCCATTAGTAACATTGCATGTATCTAAAGAGTCTCACTTGTATCGCCACAATCTCCAGATGTACCAAAAGGATGGATTAAAGCTAAGTATTCCAGAAGCTACGTACTTTTCTTTATAGCATTCATTACCTATCCTGTTTCAGACCTCACGCACCCTGCTTTGGCTTAGCGCGTGCCTTTCGGCTTCCTCTAATTGTGTCTAGGCTGTCTTGTCTAGACACAACACATTTCATTACACTCATCACTCACCCGATTCACGCTTGGTCGACAAAACATTGTACAGCTCATCTGTCTTCCACTACAGCCATTTTAGCGTAAGGTAACTTATGAGTGCACTAACGCAGCTGACGAATTTTCAGGGTCTGATACGAAATGGGCTCTATAAAGCGAGGCATGAAGTACCTTGGTAATCCGGTACATTTTTAAACCATTTGCTTCAGACGCTGATGTGACCAAACGATTCAGAGCAATTTTCTTAAGGCAACAGTCTACAACTGTCGACTGCTTGAAGTAATGGGTAGTAAACAACCAGTTGTACCAACAGAACTTCACTCATGTACCAGTTTCGGTTCACAAAACCGTCATCAGTGCAGAAAAAGCTAGACATCGATGATCCACACGCACTTATAACTGCAGTGCCATCTGACATAACTTTCTGTAACGATTAGCAAATATTGTGTGATCGACCCATCTGGAGCAAGTTTATAATAGGGTGCCACTGTATTTATATGTACTGGTATGTGTGAATCATTAATGTCCAGCTTTGTCTCCAGTGGTAATTGAGACAATAAAGTTGTGTTGCTACAGCTTCTAGTTTACAAGGTATTGTTTCAAGATTAAGAGAAAATTTGGAGAAAATCAAAAGTAAATTCCGTGACAACAATAATATGTTAGCTGGAAGATTCATTCGGTCAGCTTTAGAGTAGGTGAGTAACGCAATTAAAACTGGTGGCCCGGACAGAAAACTGTATGAGATTATCCCAAGGTAATATTTATTTTCTGTAAAAATGGACCCATGATATCTGTCTTATGTTGTATAATAAGTAAAACCACACGTAATTTCCTTTTCACTGGCAGCTACATCTATATGTACATCTGAAAACATATTTCGCAAGCCACTGTACTATGCGTGGCAGAAGGTACCATGTACCAATACTAATCGTTTCCTTGTCTGTTCCACTCGCAAATGTTCGAGGCAGAACGGCTGCCTTATGCACCAGTATGAGCCCTACATTCTCTTACCTTACTTTCGTTGACCTGAAACGAAGTATAAGTTGGCGGCAGTAGAATCGTTAGGCAGTCATTTCAAAGTGCTAAGTCTCTAAATTTTTCAATAGTTTTCCTCGTATAGAACATCGCCTTTCCTCCAGAGATTCCCGTTTGATTTCCCGAAGCATCTCCGTAATACCTGCGTGTTGTTCGAAGCTATAGGTAACAAATCTAGCAGCTAGCCTCTGAATTGCTTCACAGTCTACCTTTCATCCGACCTAGTGCGGAACCCAAACACTCGAGTAGTATTCACGAAGAGGTCGCACTGGCGTCCTATATGCGGTCCGCTTTACTGATGAACCACATTTTCCTGAAATTCTCCTAACAAGCCGAAGTCGACCATTCACCTTTCCTACCACAGTTCTCACGTGCTCGTCCCATTTCATATCGCCCAGGTATTTAAACGACTTGATTGTGTCAAGCAGGATACTACTAACGCTGTATCCAAGGATTACGGTTTTTTTTACATATCCCCTTTAACATACATTTTCTACGTTTAGAGCTAGCTGCAGTTCAACACACGAACTAGAAATTTTGTCAAAGACACCTTGCATCCTCTTACAGTCCACAGCATCATCACCAAACAACTGCAGATTGCTCCCCACGCTGACCACCAGCTCATTTACGTATACAGAAAACAGTAGCAGTCCTATGACACTTCCGTGGGGCACTCCTGAAGATTTTCTTGTGTCTTATGAAGACTCGCCGTCGAGGACAACATACAGGGTTCTGTTCCTAAAGAAGTATTTATACTGCGAACTATGGATCAAGGGCAAGAGAAAGCATCTGTCAGGTGCCCCACTGAAGACTGTTAACCACGGTACGAGCATATGGAACAGGTTCCCAGATATGTGACTCGAAGACTTTTTAAGTAATAGAATCAAGTATGTTTTTCTCAGCTCTTGTCAGCTCTTCCCGCCTGACAAGTGCGAGAATTATCGTACAATCAGCTTAACAGCTCATGCATCGAAGCTGCTTACAAGAATAATATACAGAAGAATGGAAAAGAAAATTGAGAATGCGCTAGGTGACGATCAGTTTGGCTTTAGGAAAAGTAAAGGGACGAGAGAGACAATTCTGACGTTACGGTTAATAATGGAAGCAAGGCTAAAGAAAAATCAAGACTCTTTCATAGGATTTGTCGACCTGGAAAAAGCGTTCGACAATATAAAATGGTGCAAGCTGTTCGAGATTCTGAAAAAAGTGGGGGTAAGCTATAGGGAGAGACGGGTCATATACAATATGTACAACAACCAAGAGGGAAGAATAAGAGTGGACGATCAAGAACGAAGTGCACGTATTAAGAAGGGTGTAAGACAGGGCTGTAGCCTCTCGCCCTTACTCTTCAATCTGTACATCGAGAGAGCAATGATGGAAATAAAAGAAAGATTCAGGAGTGGAATTAAAATACAAGGTGAAAGGATATCAATGATACGATTCTCTGATGACATTGCTATCCTGAGTGAAAGTGAAGAAGAATTAAATGATCTGCTGAACGGAATGAACAGTCTAATGAGTACACAGTATGGTTTGAGAGTAAATCGGAGAAAGACGAAGGTAATGAGAAGTAGTAGAAATGCGAACAGCGAGCAACTTAACATCAGGATTGATGGTCACGAAGTCAATGAAGTTAAGGAATTCTGCTACCTAGGCAGTAAAATAACCAATGACGGACGGAGCAAGGAGGACATCAAAAACAGACTCGCTATGGCAAAAAAGGCATTTCTGGCAAAGAGAAGTCTACTAATATCAAATACCGGCCTTAATTTGAGGAAGAAATTTCTGAGGATGTACGTCTGGAGTACAGCATTGTATGGTAGTGAAACATGGACTGTGGGAAAACCGGAACAGAAGAGAATCGAAGCATTTGAGATGTGGTGCTATAGACGAATGTTGAAAATTAGGTGGACTGATAAGGTAAGGAATGAGGAGGTTCTACGCAGAATCGGAGAGGAAAGGAATATGTGGAATACACTGATAAGGAGAAGGGACAGGATGATAGGACATCTGCTAAGACATGAGAGAATGTCTTCCATGGTACTAGAAGGAGCTGTAGAGGGCAAAAACTGTTGAAGAAGACAGAGGTTGGAATACATCCAGCAAATAATTGAGGACGTAGGTTGCAAGTGCTACTCTGAGATGAAAGGAAAGGACTTCGTGGCGGGCCGCATCAAACCAGTCAGTAGACTGGCAGGTGTTCATCAGAAACAAGGTTGTAGTAGGAGTGTCTCGGGGAAGTGTAATAGGGCCGCTGCTACTTTCTGTATACGTAAATCATCTACGGATAGTGTGGGAAGCAATCTGCTGTCGTTTACCGATAACTCTGTGGCATACGAGAAGGTGTTGAAGTTGGCTGACTATAGGAGGATGCAATATGAATTAAAGATACCTGCCAGTTGGTGTGATGAATGGTAGTTAGCTCTAAATGTAGAAAAATGTAAGTTAATGCGGATGAGAAGGAAAAACAATCGCGTAATATTTGGCTGCAGGACTAGTAGTATCCTGTTTGACACAGTTTAAATATCTGGGCGTAACGTTGCAAAGCGATATGTAATGGGACGAGCGTGTGAGGATTGTGGCAGAGAATGTGGCCGACTTCGACTTATTGGGAAATTTTTAAGGACGTGTGGTACGTCTGTAAAGGAGTTCGCACGCAGGATACTAGTGCGACCTGTTCTTGGCTACTTCTGGAGTGTTTGTGATCGAAGCAATTCAAAGGCGGGCTGCTAGATTTGTTACGGATAGGTCCGAACAACAAGCAAGTATTACGGAGATGCTTGGGGATCTCAAATGGGATTCTCTGGAGGAATGCGACATTCTTTTCGAGGAAGACAATGAGGAGACTTACAGAAACGGCGTTTGAAGCTGATGGCAGATTTATTACACTGCTGCCAACATAAGCTTTGCATGAGGACCACGAGGGTAAGATTCGAAACATTAGGGCTCATACGGAGGCCTATACAATAGATAGCCGTTTTTGCCTCGTTCTTTTTGCGACTCGAACAGGAAATGAAATGAATACTAGTAGTACAACAAGGTACCCTCCTCTACGAAGCTTATGTTGTCTTGCGAAGTATTTTGATGTAGATGCAGAAGTTCTGAGCCACTCACTTTGCTAGGAACCCATTCCTTATGCTCGTGCCTTCATAAGCAGTCTGCAGTTGCCACTGAGTCTAGTGCTTTTTGTAAATTTAGAAATATAGGATCTGCTTGTTGCCCTACATCCACAGTTCGCAGTATATCATGTGAGAAAAGGGCTAACTGAATTTAACAAGAGCAATGATTTCTAAAAACGTGCTAATTCCTGGACATAAGCTGTGTATTGGAACTAAGAATATGTTCAACAAACAGAGAGTGGTTCGAATTCCAAAATGGATGACATTGGAGTAGCCACCATGAAATTATTTAAACTGAAATTACAGTTTCAGTTCGAGTGAAATTTAATGTGTGTCAATGTCTCAGTATAGTCTGCCAGTCATTACGCGTCTTCCCCTGACCCAGCGTCCTTAGAAGTCGCGGCTTTTGATAATGCCCTGGCCGGCCGAAGTGGCCGTGCGGTTAAAGGCGCTGCAGTCTGGAACCGCAAGACCGCTACGGTCGCAGGTTCGAATCCTGCCTCGGGCATGGATGTTTGTGATGTCCTTAGGTTAGTTAGGTTTAACTAGTTCTAAGTTCTAGGGGACTAATGACCTCAGCAGTTGAGTCCCATAGTGCTCAGAGCCATTTTTGATAATACCCTGTTTTTCACATAAAACATTTGTCAGAGATAGGTTACGGCTCTCGATACTCTATGTGTACATCGTGCAAGAGTATTGTGGTTTACAAATATTTCATGAACAGTATTGTGTCTCATAGCACATGGTCATCATCATTATGTATGGCACGGGATCTTGGATAATTTCGTACACAAAATCCTTTCATGCGAGGATACCGGCCTTAGATGTGCCCCGCCTCTTTCCCAACCCACTCCACTCCGCCGGTGACACCTCTGGATAGTCAGTTGATTTTCATGCATATATATATATATATATATATATATATATATATATATATATATATATATATATATATGTGTGTGTGTGTGTGTGTGTGTGAGTGAGAGAGAGAGAGAGAGAGACAGACAGACAGAGAGATAAAGATTTGAGGTGCTTCAGAATGGTATAATGGTATACCGGTCAGATTGCGTTTGCTCAAAAGGAAAGAATTGGCTCGATGTATAACAATTTTGTACTTATTTATTTACAGTGCATATTCATTCATGCAGCGATGGACGAAGATAGAATTTGAAATGGTTCAAATGGCTCTGAGCACTATGCGACTTAACTTCTGAGGTCATCAGTCGCCGAGAACTTACAACTACTTAAACCTAACTAACATAAAGACATGACACACATCCATGCCCGAGGCAGGATTCGAACCTGCGACCGTAGCGGTCACCCGGTTCCAGACTGTAGCGCCTAGAACCGCACGGCCACTCCGACCGGCGATAGAATTTGACTGATAGTTATTTGCTGCTCAGGTGAATGTGTTATAGCTTTCTTCTTTCCAGACTAAAACATTGCTCTTTCACTACACATCATACTGATTGAAAAAGCTTTACTTGATTCACGTTCTTCTTGCACCTAGTGTTTAGCGATTTTAAAACATATTATGCGACGAAGTCAGAACATCCTTAGTGTCTTTTTTCTGTGCGAAAATGTATATTCTCAAGTCTGACTTTTGTCTTTCTGTACGTGGCGCTCCCTACCCGCAGTGTCTCCACAGTTTCTCTTCTCTTACCAAGTTTACGAAGTTCAGAGCTGACCTTCCACGGTGACAACGGGTTCCGGACTGCAGCCGCCACCTCACATCTCCTCTTCCCGTGGGCCGCTGCCTCAGAACTGGCACACTTCCAGACTCCTTACTCTCCCATCCTGTTCCTCTTCCTCGTGGACGCCGCCGTCCCTCCGTATCTGGGACGCTTCACTAGACCGTATCTCCGCTTCCCTCGATATTTGCTCAATGTGTTTGTCAACCTTCTCCTCAATCCTCTGATGTTTATCAAGAGAACCAGCAAAAATATTACTCTGTTTGGTGGTTTAGTGTGAGGAACGTTGACATGTACCTGCACTGAAATACCTTTTACCATAATCTGAGTAGACAAAAAGCTAATAGTGCTGCGGTGCAGTTCTTCACCTTACATCTCTCGAATAAACGTTACTAAAAAATCAACTCTGTTCTACACGTTTCACAGTACCTTCTTCTCTCCAACACTCCTACATAATACTTGCTGATTTCACGAAGCAATATTTTCTATTGAGACAAAACAAAGAAGGAATTACATAAAAGGCATACGTGTATTCATTTATTAACTTTCGAATGACAAGGAATGTTTCAAATTTTCGCAACGTGTTCATTCTTCGTTTTTAACATATCAATTTAAAGCGCATTCTGCATAACTAATAGCTAAACATTATTGTGGTCGGTATACATTGGTCTCTGTTTCATCTAACAACGCTGACCTTCACTGTAAAAGGCACTCCCATTTTCTGACTGTATTTACATGCAAATTAGATACACATTCATCACCGTGTGAAAATTTTAATCTTATGTTCTACTAGTCTTACTTCGGAACCTGTACACATATTGTATATTCTCCAAAGCATCGTTTGTGCCGTTCTGATTGTAATAATTGTAGTGGGTCTACTATGTATACTTTGTTCCACTGTAATCGTTAAATAGAAGAAAAAGATAAGCAAATTATTTTAAAAGGTCTCGACGCAAAACAAAACGATATAACGAATTTTTGAGACTTCGTATTACTACTGAAAGCTGCGACGACGCAATAATGATAAATGAAGTCTACGTAAGGTACTGCTGAAATATACCACTACTTGCAGTAAACCACTGTGATACAATGACAGCTCTTTCATGCACAAACACTTAGGGCTGTAACATCAAGAGCAGTATATCGACAAGAAAGGGTCACTGAATTATAGGCTGCGGTCAGTACAGTTGGTTATAGTTTTATGTCATTCTTCGCTACACAACATTTCTTGTAATGTGATTCGGTCAGTATGGATGTACGATCTGATGTTATTGAACCACAGTTCACTGAAAGCGCTGTCTGCGTCGTAGCTGAGATTCAGGTGTCTTGTGACAATGAAATACTTTCTTACAGTCTCATCTTCCATCCACTTAATACATTATGCAGAGACTTCATTAAAGAATCTGTAGAGGAGCAGACATAATTGTGGGACTCCATGATAGCGTTCTTAGAAATGCCATCTCCTGAAAACAGCTGCAGAGGTGACACAAATGAATAAAATTTTCACAGAAGTCACTTCAGAGCGTACGGTCGTAGAAGAGAAAGATGTTCACGTAAACTGGCCGTAGCATGCTTCAAAATTTGGGAAACGACGAAAAACTTAAAACAAGATATCTGAATGGACCATAGTATCTTAGTCACTCTACCATCGCACTAAGGGTGAGGCACGAAACCTTCGCTCCATGGTAAATGGGTGCTCGCTCTTTCAGAAATACCTTTATAATGCCAATCCGAGCAATCATAAGAAAACGTGAAATGTTTAAAAGTTTATATTTTCAACTTAGCGTAGGCAAGTAGTGCATAAGACTTTCGTTTTGTAGTGCAAGTCCTTTCAAGTGGCATACTGAACCGAGTACGAACAGGAGATAATTGTAAAATATTTTCTTAATGACCGTAACTAGGCACAATTGTAAGTAGGCTGTTTAGGTTTTCTTATTGGTAACGCCACCTCTGTATAAAAAAATCACTGGCTGTGCTGTGTGCAGTCTGTGGCTAGTTTGCATTGTTGTCTGCCATTGTAGTGTTGGGCAGCGGCAGCTGGATGTGAACAGCGCGTAGCGTTGCGCAGTTGGAGGTGAGCCGCCAGCAGTGGTGGATGTGGGGAGAGAGATGGCGGAGTTTTGAAATTTGTCATGAACTGATATATATATTATGACTATTAAGGTAAATACATTGTTTGTTCTCTATTAAAATCTTTCATTTGCTAACTATGCCTATCAGTAGTTAGTGCCTTCAGTAGTTTGAATCTTTTATTTAGCTGGCAGTAGTGGCGCTCGCTGTATTGCAGTAGTTCGAGTAACCAAGATTTTTGTGAGGTAAGCGATTTGTGAAATGCATAGGTTAATGTTAGTCAGGGCCATTCTTTTTTAGGGATTTCTGAAAGTCAGATTGCGTTGCGCTAAAAAATATTGTGTATCAGTTTAAGCACAGTCTTGTATAATTGTTCAAAGGGGACGTTTCACAATATACGTACTCCTCTCTGTTACATTTCAGTGGTAAGTATTCGTACTTCCTCTATTACAACATTTTTAACACCTGTTGTTGTAGCGGTCTTCAGTCCGAAGACTGGTTTGATGCACTTAGCTATGTTACTGTATTGTGGGCAGAGTTCTTCACCTGCCAATAACTTCTGGAATCTACAGCCACTGCCGGCCGGTGTAGCCGAGCGGTTCTAGGCGCTTCCGTCTGCAACCGCGCGACCGCTAAAGTCGCAGGTTCGAATCCTGCCTCGGGCATGGATGTGTGTGATGTCCTTAGGTTAGTTGGGTTTAAGTAGTTCTAAGTTCTAGGGGACTGATGACCTCAGATGTTGAGCCCATAGTGCTCAGAGCCATCTGAATCATCTACAGCCACTAGAAGTTCCTAAATGTATACAACGTTCCGGTTCCGACCACAGTTTGTAGTCCCCACACTAGCTTCTTGTACCGCACTGACGACGTATTGACACCTCAGCATGGGTCTTCCATAAATTTATCCGGTGGCTCGTTAGAGACTAATTGAATTTCGTTCGTTTTCTCATCCCCATGCATCATTGTATCCCGTACGGCTGTAAAATAACGGGACTGATGCTGTTACAGAGCAAGCACGCAGGCGACCAAGATGCACGACCAGTAGCTGTACCCAGCGATGTGGCGCACTTCTTAGCACCCTGGACTCGCATTCGGGAGGACGACGGTTCAAATCCGCGTCTGGCAATCCTAAATTACGTTTTCCGTGAATTCCCTAAATCGATTCACGCAAATGTCTGGATGGTTTCTTTGAAATGGCACGGCCGATTTCCTTCCCCATCCTTCCCTAATTCTATGGGGCTGACGACCTCGCTGTTTGGTCCCCTCCCCCAAGTCAACCAACCAACCAATCGCTGTGAAGCGTGAAGGCCTCTCATTTGAGTGCGGCGTCTCTGATGTCTGTAGATAAATCGCTGCGTCCATGGGCTTCATTTGTGTAAGAGCAATTTTTTGCTTTTCCAGAATATGGATGTGTAATGCTAGAGCAACGAATGACCGTGGAGTATTACTTAAAACTTCGAAAAAGTGCTACTGAAATCTATCTTTTAGTAAAAGAAGTGTACGGCGAAGGCTGTTTGTCACGTACGCGAGTTCCTGAGTAGTTCAAGCTTGTCCAAGACGTCCGAGAAGATATTCAACGTGATTCACGTCCGGGACGCCATTAAACATCAATTGTTCAAATGTGTGTTAAATCTTATGGGACTTAGCTGCTAAGATCATCAGTCTCTAAGCTTACACACTACTTAACCTAAATTATCCTAATGACAAACACACACACCCATGCCCGAGGGAGGACTCGAACCTGCTCCGGGACCAGCCGCACAGTTCATGACTGCAGCGCCTTAGACCGTTCTGGTTAATTCCGCGCGGCCCTTAAACACCAAAAGCAAAAGAAAGTATCGAAAAATTAGGTAACTGATTCGACCTGAGTATCGGTTGAGCATTCGACCGATTGCTGAAGCAGTAGGACATAACAAAGAAAGCGTAAGGCAAATTTTACGTAACCAGTTTAACATAAGAAGAGTGTCTGCGATAATGGTGCCGAAAATGCTCACGATCGAACAAAAAGACACTCTTGAAGATGTTTGGACTAACGCTTTGGATGCCACTGAAAATTATCCTAATTTCATGGAAAGAATGATAACATGGGACAGCGAAAAAAGCTCGGATGGGCAAATCAAGATTCAAATCGATGGTGATGGCGTTTTCCGTCATTCATGGAGTTATGTCTTCACTGGATTCTTGAAGATCAGGCTGTTAATCATCATTAATGTCTTGTAATTCTTGCTCAATTCCGAGAGGAAATAAGAAAAAAATGCGACCCGAACTGTGGAAGATGTAGTCATGGGTTTTCACAGAGTCAGCACCAGCTCATGTAAGAGCTTTCTACCGAAATACAGCATCCCATCATTTCACCACCCAGCTTGTTCCCCAAGGTCAAATCTGCATAAAAAAGACCAAGATTTCAATCGTTCGAAGCAGTGAAAGAAAAAGCAAAACGTGTCACCAAGGAGATAACAGAGGAAGACTTTTAGCACTGTTTCCATCAATGAAAAATTCATACATAGCGTTTTAGGCATAGAGGAGGGGAGTGTACTGATTGTGACTATAGCTAAATACGTATTTTTTACAAGAATAGTCCAATTATTTTACAACCGCACCTCACACCCGATCAACAGTACTAATGCCAATGTTGTGCGCTGTGTATCTTGTTTGGAATAAAACTTGTTCCAGTCACTCACAGTACTTGCTGTTGACAGTAACACTCTCTTTATCCTTCACTCCCACGGTTGCATTCAATACTGCTCTGTCCTGTCTTGTATTTGTTTTCCCAAGGTGGTAGTTGAATATTAATAATGATCACAGCGTTATCGTTAGAGTCCGTTGAAGAGTTGACCAATTTGCAACACTGTATGGGTGCAGTGGATGAAGTGGAAGAGAGATGCCAAGTCAAGCCATTCCTATGACGACGGAACCACATCACGGTAGTCTGCAGCCTGAGTCTTGTTGCATTACCCTGTGTTTTGTGTGGTACATTCCTGTGACTGTATATTATGGAGATACTTCCACTGATACAAATGTAACGTGGGTAACAAATATAACAAATCGTACTCACATTATTACTTTGTAGCGAGCCATCGGGCACGACCGTACTCTTTTGCTACAATATTTAGAAAATATCCCTCAACTACTTTCGAAACTTTGTCAGTTGCCTTTGGGTTCACCCTGCAGAAACACCGCGAATCAAAGAAATATCCGCTGCTATGAACAATTCACCTTGCAAGAATCACAACGAAACTTTTATACACGTTTTGAGGACACTGTCAATCTTACATCTGTTTTCGAGACCGTCTGCTGTTTAAATTGAAAGCGACACTGTGTATGAACACATGTAACATACTGGCCTGCAAGGTAGTTCCAATGTTAATTACAAATCTTGTCCAGGGTGTCTACATTGCTTTTCTCAGATAGATTTTCTCTATCTCCATAATGAGGTTGCAAAAGTGCTATAATATATCGGTCGACATATTTGCTTAAAAGATTTTTTTTTTTCGATAACGAAAGTAAATAAGTCACGATTACGTGATCACTTGAGTGCGAAACTCTGTGAAATTGTCTGCGCCTGTCTGTATGCCAACAGTTTGTACGAAATAAAAATTTTATTATGCCTCCAACGCGCGAAAATTAATTAATTAATCCTGAAAACTTTTCTTGTTTGTGTTCTATGTTGTTGAGAAATGTGAAATATATATCAAGTTGTATGCAGTACGACGGTGCTACCACTTAAATGCGGCGTGTTCGCTGTTTTCCCCTCTTGCCCCTCCTCGCACTCAAGCAGGGGAGGGTGGCGTTGGGGCAATTACACTCCTGGAAATGGAAAAAAGAACACATTGACACCGGTGTGTCAGACCCACCATACTTGCTCCGGACACTGCGAGAGGGCTGTACAAGCAATGATCACACGCACGGCACAGCGGACACACCAGGAACCGCGGTGTTGGCCGTCGAATGGCGCTAGCTGCGCAGCATTTGTGCACCGCCGCCGTCAGTGTCAGCCAGTTTGCCGTGGCATACCCAGCTCCATCGCAGTCTTTAACACTGGTAGCATGCCGCGACAGCGTGGACGTGAACCGTATGTGCAGTAGACGGACTTTGAGCGAGGGCGTATAGTGGGCATGCGGGAGGCCGGGTGGACGTACCGCCGAATTGCTCAACACGTGGGGCGTGAGGTCTCCACAGTACATCGATGTTGTCGCCAGTGGTCGGCGGAAGGTGCACGTGCCCGTCGACCTGGGACCGGACCGCAGCGACGCACGGATGCACGCCAAGACCGTAGGATCCTACGCAGTGCCGTAGGGGACCGCACCGCCACTTCCCAGCAAATTAGGGACACTGTTGCTCCTGGGGTATCGGCGAGGACCATTCGCAACCGTCTCCATGAAGCTGGGCTACGGTCCCGCACACCGTTAGGCCGTCTTCCGCTCACGCCCCAACATCGTGCAGCCCGCCTCCAGTGGTGTCGCGACAGGCGTGAATGGAGGGACGAATGGAGACGTGTCGTCTTCAGCGATGAGAGTCGCATCTGCCTTGGTGCCAATGATGGTCGTATGCGTGTTTGGCGCCGTGCAAGTGAGCGCCACAATCAGGACTGCATACGACCGAGGCACACAGGGCCAACACCCGGCACCATGGTGTGGGGAGCGATCTTCTACACTGGCCGTACACCACTGGTGATCGTCGAGGGGACACTGAATAGTGCACGGTACATCCAAACCGTCATCGAACCCATCGTTCTACCATTCCTAGACCGGCAAGGGAACTTGCTGTTCCAACAGGACAATGCACGTCCGCATGTATCCCGTGCCACCCAACGTGCTCTAGAAGGTGTAAGTCAACTACCCTGGCCAGCAAGATCTCCGGATCTGTCCCCCATTGAGCATGTTTGGGACTGGATGAAGCGTCGTCTCACGCGGTCTGCACGTCCAGCACGAACGCTGGTCCAACTGAGGCGCCAGGTGGAAATGGCATGGCAAGCCGTTCCACAGGACTACATCCAGCATCTCTACGATCGTCTCCATGGGAGAATAGCAGCCTGCATTGCTGCGAAAGGTGGATATACACTGTACTAGTGCCGACATTGTGCATGCTCTGTTGCCTGTGTCTATGTGCCTGTGGTTCTGTCAGTGTGATCATGTGATGTATCTGACCCCAGGAATGTGTCAATAATGTTTCCCCTTCCTGGGACAATGAATTCACGGTGTTCTTATTTCAATTTCCAGGAGTGTATGACGCAAGGCTAACAGCCCTTTGGCGCTTGGACCCGGGCTTGGCCCGCGAACCGAAATCTTGGCCACTCCTGCTCCAGAGTGACTAATTTTACAGTTCTGTTAATGTCCTTATCTAAATTCAGAGATGCACTGCTAGAATCATTACAGCTAACAGCAAATGCAAGCGAAATGCTCGGAGGATATAATGGGAATCCTTGGCGGGAAGATGACGTAGTTCTCACGAAATCATTCTGGGTAAAACGAGTTCTACTTGACCATGTGTGGTACCTGTGCAATGCCATCAATACACGGCAAGTGTCAGCTGTGGTCACAACAGTGTTTAGTGTATCTGTGAGTGTATTATGTCGGAACTCAGTGTATTCCGCCGTGGGCAAATACCGGGTGATCAAAAAGTCAGTATAAATTTGAAAACTGAATAAATCACGGAATGATGTGGATAGAGAGATACAAATTGATACACATGTTTCGAATGACATGGGATTTCATTAGAACCAAAAAATACAAACGTTCAAAAACGTCCGACAGATGGCGCTTCATCTGATCAGAATAGCAATAATTAGCATAACAAAGTAAGACAAAGCAAATATGATGTTCCCTACAGGAAATGCTCAATATGTCCACCATAATTCCTCAACAATAGATGTAGTCGAGGAATAATGTTGTGAACAACACTGTAAAGCATGTCCGGAGTTATGGTGAGGCATTGGCGTCGGATGTTGTCTTTCAGCATCCCTAGAGATGTCGGTCGATCACGAACTGAGGTCTGGGGACCTGGGAGGCCAAACATAATGAAAGTGGCGGCTGAGCACACGATCATCACCTAACGACGCGTGTAATCTTTCACGCGTCTAACAATACTTTTTTTTATTCTAATAAAACCCCATGTCATTCCAAGCATGTGTGTCAGTTTTTACCTCTCTGTCTACATTATTCCGTGTTTTATTAAGTTTTCAAATTTATACTGACTTTGTGATCACCCGTTATTTGGTGCTGGGGTGGTAGGTGCTACCGTAATAAAGATAGCTGAAGCGTTTCGTGTTTCAGGAGGCACCGTATTGAAGATTTATCCGGCATACGGGGAAATCTCACTAGTGCCAAGGACAATGTGACGATTTTTGTTAATCAGGCCCCTGTCACCAATACAAACCTCACTTGTCTGTACTGCATGAAATGGAGTGAGGTATTTTTTGGCATAAGAGAGCGAACTACTGATGCAAAAAGTTTCATTAAAAAATTACATTCCTTGTTAAACTTAGTATAAGTCGTTTTCCAACCAAGATTGTTTTTTGTGCTCCTCTTTCATCGAAAAACAACAAAAGTGACAACACGCGTTAGCTGAACGAAAATTTCGAAATAGTAAAAAAGTATCCTAATCAGAAGTGTGTAAATCTCAAAATATTATTACGTTCTGATTTTGCTAATTTATTTTTAATCCAGTCTCTTTTTGATATAGTCATGGAACTTTTTCTTATACTGGGTAGTTGTAATTAAACCGATGTTGCTCCGAGTGTTGCAAGATATTGAACGTCGCAGGTATGTTGGTTGATTGGTGCGCTCGTGGAGTAGCTGAAAAATATAATAGTTCCACTTTCTACCACTAGGTGAAAAATATGGTGCTGTAAGCAGTCAGAATGTAAAAGGTTCCTGTTCTGAAGTCGGTATGTTGTTTGTAGCTTGACCATGTGCGTTGATTTGTTCTGTGAAATGTCTGTTGGTGCATAGGGTTAAAAAGGATCACGTTTACAGTACGAAATGTAATGGCTATTGAGAAGAAAGACCGTTGACTGTTGGTAAAGTTGTTACCAGAACGGCAGCAATAGTAGCCCTGCTCTGCGGTAATATCGCTGACAGAAATAGCTCCGAAATGGCACTACGTCATTAAATTGGCTCAAGAACATGATCAGGAAATTTGAAGAAATAAGTGAATTAGGTGATGCAGCAGGCAGAGGGAGACGGACCATCTCCAAGGCAGTTGTTGGTGAATTTGCTGTAAGTATGGCCGATCGTGCAGCTCGTGCCTCAAATTGTGCACCCTGTGCTCTCAGTACTGGAGCTGTGTCACGGGAATTCTTTCTGCCCTGGTCAACACTTCAACAGACTTTGTGGCGCGTTTTACACTGCTATCCCAACGAGATTCTGGACGCGCAACAGATGAAGCCCCAAGACAGGCTACACCGCCGCGACTTTGCCCTTCCTTTTTTGACACACATGGGAATGGATGCCATGCGACTGGGTAATATTCTTTCGATGGACGAGGCACGTTTTACTCTACACGGTGTCCTAAATGCATAGAACTGCTGTGCACTCAGCTTATGTGACTGTGTGGTATGGTTTCATGAGGTCGTTCATCCTCGGTCCACTCTTCTTCGAGATAATGACACCTCATGGGCCTATCAGTTCTACAGTGACGTATGCACTTTATAAAGTCCTCTTCCATGGTACTAGAAGGAGCTGTAGAAGGTAAGAACTGTAGAGAAAGACAGACATTGGGATGCATCCAGCAAACGATTGACGGCGTATGCGATATTGCAGAGAATGTGTTATTCCGAGTTACGATGCAAATTTCGCTCGGAAGTTCACGAATGCCCAAAGGAACAGCCACTGCGGCGACTACAGCAGTTATGAAGTACATGAAATGCATTCGCAATTGCGAATTTGGAGTACCAACAGCTTTACAATGGACTGACGACATTGAAAATTTGTACGGGTTTCGAACCCGGATTTCCGGCTTGTTACATGCAGCATGCACGTCCAAGAGAAATTATAATTAATTTAATTTGTGGTAAGGTCTTATTGGACCAAACTGTTGAGGTCATCGGTCCCTAAGCTTACACACCACTTATCCTAACTTAAAGTAACTTACGCTAAGGACAACACACACACTCATGCCCGAGACAGGATTCGAACCTCCGACAGGGAGAGCAGCGCGAACCGTGGCAAGACGCTCTAACCGTGCGGCTACCCCACGTGGTCTAAGAGAACTTTCCATCGTAATTCTAAATAACACAAGTACTGCAATATCGCATTCATCAGCAGACACCGGAGAAGCGACTTTCAAGTAAAATGTCTGGAAACGTACGCAGTGGAGGCACGAGTGCAGGCTGTAGATAGATGGTTGACCGCATATGGAAGTTTGGGTGTGGCCGTGACTCGTCCTAGGATAGTCAGATGGTAAGGCGACCGCTCGAGATAGGTCCGGTCCGATGCGGCACAAATTTTCACTGTCGTCAGTCCATTATGTAACTGATGGTAATCCATATTCGCAATTGCGAATACATTTCATGTGTTGACGACGTAAGTTGCTGTGCTGAATGAAAAGTATTGACACAGCAGAGGCATTCGCTTCGGGTCGTATCAAACCAGTCAGAAGACTGATAACTCAAAAGCAAAAAACAAAAAGATCTCTTTGTGCAACACGTGAATCCATCTTTGCAAGAACGCAACTGTGTCCACACTATTTTTTTCACTTAAAAATGGGTCGACAGCACGTGCCGCTTGCCTGGTGAAAGATTTGTTTCAAGAAACTGGTAATGACTGCGTCATCTCTAGGCAATTTAAAGATATGTGGTCTTCCAGATCCCCGACATACATCCATGTAACTTGTGGTTGTGGGAACGTCTGAAAGATAATGTCTGTCAGGGATGTATCCTGATCCTTCTTGATCTGAATGATAGCATGCGACGACATATATCTCTGATTGCACTGCATATACTGCGAGCAGCTGTTGGCCATGTCGGTTACTGATGCACCATGTTGCTGAGTCAGAAGACCTTGTATCCACATTCAAATAAACATGCCAGAACTACCGTTTTCATATGGTTCACCGTTTGTACCTTTCTCCTGCACCCACACCATATTCTGACTACTTGTCGTTATGGTGTCTCGGAAGGTGTCCTATCTACCAATACCTTCTTCTAGTCAGGTTGTGCCACAAATTTCTTTTCACCCCAATTCTGTCCAGTACCTGCTCATTAGTTACATGATCTACTCATCTGATCTTCAGAATTCTTCTGTAACACCGCATTTCTAAAGTTTGTATTCTCTTCTTGTCTAAATTGTTCGTTGTCTATGTTTCAATTCCGTACATGAAACACTCCATACCAATACTTCCAGAAAGGATTTCCTAACACTTAAATATAGTAGCACATTTCACGTCTTCAGTAACGCTTTTCCTGCCATTGCAAGTCTATTATTAAATCCTCTCTACTTCGGCCTCATCAGTTATTTTGCTGCTCAAACAGCAAAACTGTTCTACTTCTGTGTCTCGTTTCCTAATACATATCATGCCTTTATGAGGGGGAAGACTTGTCTGGTGACGAAGAAACAAGAGTCGATGCAGAAAAGATAGGGGACCCACCGTTAGAATCAGAAATTCAAAGAGGTTCTGAAGACTAGGGATAGAAAATCAGGGGGACACATGATACTCCACTAGAATTTCTACAATTATTGAGGGAAGTAGCAACAAAACGGCTATTCACGTAGGTTTGTCGAATGCATGAGTCTGGCTGTATACCATCTGACTTTAGAAAAATTATCATCCACATAATTCCGAAGGTTGCAAGAGCTGACAAGTACGAGAACTATCGTACAATCATCTTAAAAGCTCATGCATCCAAGCTGTTGACAAGAATAATGCGCAGGAGAATGGCATAGAAAATTGAGGATGTTAGGCGGCGATGAGCTTGGCTTAAGGAAAGGTAAGGACACCACAGAGCCAATTTTGACGTTGCTGTTGATAAGGAAAGCAAGACTAAATAAAAATCAAAAATTGTTCATAGGGTTTACCTAAATGGAAAAGCCGTTCAACAATGTCAAATGCTGCAAGATGTTCGAAATTCTGAGAAAAATAGGAGTAAGCAACAGGAAAAGACGGGTAATAAACAATATGTATTAAAGCCGAGAGGGAACAACAAAAATGGAAGACTGAGAACGAAGTGCTCGGATTTAGAAGGATGTAAGGCAGGGATGTAGTCTTTCGCCAGTTCTGTTCAGTCCTAAGGCCTCCTTAACTTACCTGCAGGTGGTATCTAATCTTTCTCCTAGTGGTACATGTTTCTAAATCCTTACATTTGTCCTCTAGCCATTCCTGCTTAGCCATTTTGCTCTTCTTGTCAATCCCATTTTTTGACGTTTGTTTTCCCTTTCGCCTGCTCCATCTATGGCATTTTTATATTTGCTACTTGCAGTAGATAAATTCAATTTCTCCTGTGTTAGCCAACGGTTTCTACCAGGCCTTGTCTTTTACATATATGATCATCTGTAGCCTTCATTATTTCATCTCTCAAAGTTACCCACTCATCTTCTGCTGTATTTCTTTCCCTTGTACTTGTCAATAGTTACCTAATGCTCCCTCTGAAACTCCCAACAACCTCTGATTCTAACTTACCCAGCTCGCATCTTATTAATTTCATACCGTTTTGAAATTTCTTTAGTTTTAATGTACACTTCACAACCTCTAATATTGTGGTCAGAGTCCGCAAGTGCCCCTGGAGATGTCTTCTAATTTAAAATCGTGCTCCGAAAGCTTCGTCGTACCATTACATTATCAATCTGAAACTTCCTGATGTATCCAAGTATCTTCGACGTCTACGCCCTTCTTCCATCATTGTCAAACCAAGAATAGGTGATCACTGACTGGCGCACTGTGAAAAATTCTATCTGACAGCTTCCTCTGCCATTCCTTTCCACCGGTTCATACACACATACAGTTTCCCCTCCTCTTCCGTTTCCTACTACAGAATTCCACTCCACCATCAAAATTAAATTTTCGTGTCCCTTAAGTAACTGAACAGTTTCTTTTATCTCACCATATACTCACATACAGTTTCCTCTCCCCTTCCGTTTCCTACTACAGAATTCCACTCCACCATCAGATTTAATTTTCGTATCCCTTAAGTAACTGAACAGTTTCTTTTATCTCACCATATATTTCTTCAATGTCTTCACCATCTGCAGAGCTGGTTGGCATATCAACTTGTACTACTGCAGTGTTTGAGGGATTCGTGTCTGTCTGGCTATGATAATGCGTTAACCATGCTGTTCATAGTAGCTTACCTGTATTCCTATTTTCTTGTTCATTATTAAACTATTCCTACATTACGTTTATTTGATTTTGTATTTATAACGTTTTATTCGCCTGTGCAAGAGTCGTGTTCCTCCCTCCATCGAACTTCACTAACTTCCTCTATATCTAACTTCAAAATATCGATTTCTCTTTTTAAATTTTTTAACCTACCTGTCCGATTACGGGATCTAACATTCCACGCACCAATCCGTAGAACGCCACTAGTTTCTCCTGATGACGACGTCCGTCTGAGTAGTCCTCAACCCAAGATCCGAATGGGGATTATCTTACTTCAAGAAAATTTTACCCAAGAGGATGCGACCGTCATTTAGCCATACAGTAGAGCTGCATGCATGCTCTTGGGGAAAACTAGGGCCGTAGTTTACCCTTGTTACCAGCCGTTTGCAATACCATCACAGCAAGGCCGTTTTGGCTGCTGTGACTACTTACAGCGCCATATATTCACCTGGTGATAGAAAGTGGGACTATTATTTTTTGCAGCATATTCCTCCAGTACACGAATTAATATCCACATACCTACGATCATTCAGCTCCTGCAACGTATACAGCACGCAATGCAGTGCAGCACTCAGAACAGCGTCAGTTTACTTACAACCACCAGGTATATCACCTACAGTCTCAAAGAACAAAAAATATCTGTGTACAGGAACTGTCAAGTCCATCTGTCACAAAAAGCGAAGGGCAATTCATTAATAGGTGACTCACATCTTATACTAATTTTTCTCGGCGTGCACCGTGAACTGTGTAACAAAATGAGATTGGTCCATCTACTTCTTAAAAGCAGAATTGATTGTGCACGTAAGTGGTGACGTAAACACATTTTATTTGGAATGTTATTGTCTGAATACGCACAAGAAATAACGTGAACTCCAAGTGTGGCGTAACACATGCAAAGAAATTATTTTCTGTTCATCTCATATACTGGTTTTATATTCTTTCTCAAGCAGCCAAAACACCTCATTATCCCTGTAAACATACGACCCAAAGTTTATGAAAATGTTTTGCAGTAGCATTTAATTTCGTTAACAACAGACATTTAACACATTTACTGATAGATAGGATGATTAATAAGGAACGGTATTAGTGTTAAATAAACATTTTGAAATAAAAATCATGAAAAAGAAAAGACAAATCCGTTACACTTGCTCCTTATAGCTGTATCTTTACAGCTTCTTTTATACAGGAGAGGTAAAGCAATGATTAACTATCAGAATTTCTCCTTTCATATAATACATAGAAGCAATATGCACTCATATGCACGCAGTTGACCTTTTTCCCAGTTCTCCAATCGTGCTTTCTTATCCATAAGTCCCATCTCAAAGTTGAAATAATCACAGCAGCTTCGTTACGTGAAAATGCTTATTTCTTACATTCAAGCAGTTTTTTAAAATTTTTATTGTCGTCTGAAGATGATACGACATACTCAAATGTTCTCAAAATATACTGGTTGTAATCCAGATGTAAATGTAGGATTTTTCTGTAAAATTCAGATTTCTGATTTACATATTTGATAATTATTCATGAAACTTTTCAAATGTTGGGTTGATTGTACTGAGATGAAAAATATAATTATGTAGGAGCAACGTGGCCTCAATGAAAATTTTTTGCCAACTATTGAAGGATATATCGAGGCAAGACAATGAGAAAAAGTACTTTAAGTCGAATATATTTAATGATTACTGATTCTGAAACTACGATAAAAGTTAAAAAAATTAAAAATGACAAACTGAAAATAAGTAGTACCCTTTTTTTGCTCTTTATGTAAAGACCATAAATCCTTGTAGGCTACAACTGATGTAGTTCGCGAAATGTGGAAACGGCGTACCCTTTTATTTTATGTGAGTGATGATGTTTAAAACAAAAGATTATTTTGTTGTAATACGAGCTCTTTCATCTCTCGTACCCCAGCACTTCTTAGGTCCTTTGTGAGTTGAGAAAGGCAAGGACCCTACAGATATGATGGCATCATCTTTTGCTCTCCATATAACAAAAACGAGGTTTAGAGACACGTCTCTCGAGCACGTTGCCGGCCATTCCAACCCAGATGCTTGTTAGTACTCGTTCTTAAAATTTTCTGTTATTTCTTCCGCTCCTGAGTGTTGTCTGCCTCTTTTGGATAAACATATTAAGCATCGGGCTGTGCACACTCTTCAGGAACGTCTGAATGTTCCTATGAGTCCACAGTGGATGAAATTTCAACAAATTTCTCTACTCAAGCTGCAATCATCCCACCTCAAATATCTTCCACTTCTTGGTAAGGAAATATTGTGATTTATAGAGCAGCGGGAATTATCGTACCTGCATAAATACAGTTTTCTGTTCTCGTCTGAATAAGAAATATTTTCCACCATTCATAGTGACAAGTCTCAAACATCTATCAGCTGGATGGCACTGTAGTGAGAACTGAACTCGTGCATCTGGATGACGAGGCGACTTGCAAGTTTGTGGTGACGAAATCCGCAACATGAAAGTGTCGGAGGGCAGTAAGTATAGATCTAGGTTTCTGGCTGCTTGTACACTCGGGTGACAAAAGTCATGGGATACTTCCTCACACCGTGTCGGACCCCCTTTTGCCCAATCTGGTGCAGCAACTAGATGTGGCATGGACTAAAGTAGTCCCCTGCAGAAAAACTGAGCCATAACTGCGAAGGTGTTACCGATGCAGGTTTTTGTGCGCAGACTGACCCCTCGATTATGTCCTATCAACGATCGATGTGATTCATGTTGGGAAATCTGGGGGTAGACCACTTGCTCGAATTGTCGGGAATGTGCTTCAAGCCAGTCACAAATTACTGTGGACCAGTGATAAGGCGCGTTTTCATCCATAAAAGTTCCTTCACTGTTTGGGGACATGGTGTCCATTAATGGTTGAAAATGGTCTCCAAGGAGCCGAACATCCAGGGGACTAAGTCCGTTCCATGTAACCACAGCCCACACCATCTTGCACAGAGGCTTGTTGACAACTCGGATCTACAGGTTCGAGGAGTCTGCGCTACGCACAGACCGTAGCATCAGCTGCTACCAACAGAAATCGGGACTTACCTGACCAGGCCACGGTTTTCCAGTCGTCTAAGGTCCAACCTATACTGTCACGAGGCCAGGAGAGGCGGCGTTGCACGCGATGTCGTGCTGTTAACAAACGCCCTCGCGTCGGTCGTCTGCTGCAGTAGCCCATTAACGCCAAAGTTCGCCACATTCTCCTAACGGATACGTCGTACGTCACAGAATGATTTCTGCGGTTACTTCACGCAGTATAGCTTGTCTGTTAGCACTGACAACTCTACGCAAATGTTGCTACATTCGGCCGTTAAGTGAAGGCCGTCGGTGGTCCATGGTGACTGGTAGCGCGTGAAATTCGTATTCTCGTCACACTCTTGACACTGTGGATCTCGGAATTTTGAATTCCTTAACGATTTCCGTAGTGGAACTTCCCATACGTCTATCTCCAACTAACATTCCACGTTCAAAGTCAATTAATTCAAGTCGTGTGGCCATAATCACGTCGGAAACTTTCGCACTTTAATCACCTTAGTACAAATGACAGTTTGTAATGTTATGTGAGCCTCACTTCCCCTTTTTTTTAACTAATTTGTGTCTGATTTTATTCTGAGAAGCTCAGTAATGCATGTAAATACCGTAAATGTAAATTTGATTCAAAAAGTACTTGAAGTGAAGTGAAGCGCAGCTGGACGGCAACAAATTCTTTGGAGTACAATCCCCGCAACGATAGTAGTTGCGAATCTTTGAGTATGGAGTCAAAGAAGACAAATGATGTATTAAAATAAAAGAGAACTGTTAATCTATATCTTGTGGAAAGAGGACGTGTTGCTAGGCCGTCGCTCAGAACGTGTTATTACATTTAATGAAAATTGGTATTTTAGTGATAAAATCGAGTAAAGTATGTGTAGGAGTTGCCAAACATTTATGTATACAAATTTTATTGAAGTAATGAATAGAAATAGCTTGTTTTTGGCAAAGGAGGTGAACTTCATTGTCGTCGCCGTCTATCAATCGACAGAATTGTAAGTGTACGAACTTCACTAAAATACAGGAAAAGAAATGCATTCTCTATAGTTTTCATTCAATAAGTAACAACCCCTCATAATTTCTTAATTACAGTAACTGGATTATGTTCTTGTACAATAGTATGGTGCTGAACTCCACTGACCAATTTTCATGAGCAGGACGTGTAGTTTGAAGGAAGTTTGTGTGCTAAGCAATCTCCTTTTCTCCCGAAAAGCAGATTGCTGTTTGATCTTACTTACTTACAACAGTGGTCCATTAGGTATGAAAACCTACTAAAACTTGGGCTCAAAGCTATCCGCGGCCAGGTAACTAACAGAGTCGTATTTTAAACCTTAAAGAGCAATAACTTCCTCCAAATTGTAATACGTCACCAACTGGTGCAGAAGCTGATCATTCAAGGAGGCATCAACCAAAATTGAGGCACCAGCTACGACTTAAAGTAAAAATCTCAATCAAAAATCTCTCTCTCTCTCTCTCTCTCTCTCTCTCTCTCTCTCAAAAAAAGGTCATTTTACATAGGCGCCCGGACAGGGATGCGAAACGGAATCAAAAATATTTCATTCCGTTGTTCGAAACGCCTTTGTAATTATCTTCTATTTGTTAGACTTTACATATTTAAGATCTTATAAAAAAAAGTAATTTTAAATTAGTGCCCGAACAGTTGCGCCAATGCACTGCCCTTCTATACCTTGTGTACACGATTCTGCCGTCATGTGTATAGCTTCGTATCACCATTCCACGCATCTTGTCAGTGTATAGGTCGACACAGGTATTCAAGTGGCTCGTCTTACTTGCTAGTTGATTGAGCCCGTTCCAGGTTGTGGCATGTACGGAGATGTCAGTTATTTCTACAAACGAATATTAGTACGACTGCATTCTCAGACACTACAGCGCCATCCGTAGTTACCACGTATTAGCAAAGCTTGGTTCACACAGAACTTCATCCCGTTATTTATTTTCTTCTCTTTATATAGTAAATGACACAACACAAGTAAAACTCAGTGCAGTGCTGGATGTAATAAGCTCCCTGAGTTCCTGTTTGTGGCGAGCAGGAGAAAGGACTGTCTGCAACTGTGATTCTGTCTAGACAAGTGTAGCAAAACACTCCAAGTCTACGCTGTTCTCAGTGAACGGTGATGGATATTTATCACTGTGGCTAGAAATTTGCTTGATAACTCCGTAATATGGAGTGAATGTTGAAATGTCACTGTCAGTGTAATCATTTTACGTAATCTGCAGCTACTTGATGCTGTTATTAAAAACGCAGGTAAACGATGAAATAGCTTTTTAATTAATGAGGTTTGGTCTTGTGGCTTTTAATATGCTGAATCCTAATATGGTAACAACATTTCATGTTATTAACACTATACAGGTTGGTCCATTGATCGTGACCGGGTCAAATATCTCACGAAATAAGCTTCAAACGAAAAAACTACAAAGAACGAAACTTGTCTAGCTTGAAGGGGGAAACCAGATGGTGCTATGGTTGGTCCGCTAGATGCTGCTGTCACAGGTTAAATGGATATCACCTGCGTTCAATGGACCACCCTGTATACGTAAACGAATGCATTTGTAGCGGTGTGCATGACGCATATTTCATATAATGAATTTAATGATTTATTATGTGAATCAGATAGTAGAGCAAGGTATCAAAGCTGGTCCAGAATAGAAAGGCCAGCAAGAAAGTCTTTAAATCATGGATACAAGAACGTTTTGCGCAAGAACCTCCTGGATCAGAAAAAAATTCAATTCCTTTACACATGAGCACAGGTTGGACCTAATGAAAGAAAGGCTGTTTCTGTAGCCTGATCGTCAGAAAATGAAAAAATTTAAATGAACGTTGTCTAAGGTAATATATCACACAAGAAGGTTGTTACTAAGCACTTATTCAACAAAAAGAACGCAAGTTCGAATCGAAAGTGATTGCAAGGGGAAACCATAGGTATCATTCAAGGAGATAATTTCTAAGTTGTTATTATATTTCTGATGCCCAACAAACCGAAAAAGTTCAATACGTTAGGCAGCGTGATGAGTCTCACATTTTATCCTCAATAGTTTCTTCCCTGAAGATGTTGGTGTAATCAGTGAAGAAAAGACAGCTTTTGTCGACACATCCAGTTCATTGAGAAGCAGTACAAGGACAATGCAAATGGCGTAAGACAGCCGTTTCATTGGTGAAAACGGTTTGTTACATGCTTTAAGGAGAGGAAGTATAAGCTAAGTGACACTTCTATGAAATTAAGAGATGTTTAGTTCTTCATACTTAAAAAAACTTACGTTCATACTACAAAAGTAAATTCCATTTACTTGCGTTTCGATAAATTTCTATTTCATGACGGGGTCTTATTCTGAGAAATTTTTGCAAACCAGAAGAAACAGTGCGGTCAGACATGAGTTCATGGCCCAGGAACAATTATCTAAACCAAGGAATAGAAAACTTTTTAGTTGGCCTTGTCATTAATTACTAGGGATGGGCATAAAGCTTTAATTGTTACTTCAAAAAAAGATTAAAATTACGTGTTTTTCTATTTGTTTCCAGGAAGATGTCTGTAGCCCTAGGACACCCTTTTATCCTTTTGCCACAGTATTGCACCTCGTCACGAGAGACCTGCAACAAAATGGACCATTAACAGGCTGCCTTTCGTAAACATGTCTGCAGGTATCAATGGAAGGAACGATTAACTCAGTGTTACCTAAAAATAAAATAAGGTTCGTTGTGTATGCTTGTTTCTTTCAAAAGCTTTCATCAGTATCGTGTACTTTTCTCGTCCCCACGTCCCTCTCCAAGCCCACAGCACATCATGTCTTTCATTCCAGTCTTCCCTCGCTGTCTTTATTTTAGTGAGTCTCTTCCTAGTAAATGCTCTTTATGTTACTGAAGCACGCACACTCTCTCTCGCTTGCACACACACAGAAACACACACACACATACACACACACCACATACCTGAGAGTCCACATGCAACTATTCTTTACCACGAGGATACGCCAGCTGGTTCGACAGGATGAGAGAGGAAGGTTCGGAGGGGTGCGCAAAGAGGGGGGGGGGGGGGCTTGGTGACGGTGAAAAAGAGGAATTTCCACGCGATGGTTTTATTTTCGTGTGGCTCGACAGCCTCTCCGCCTGCAACAGCGGAAACCTTTCTCCCAACATTCAGGTAAACTGAGAGCGAGAGAATTGGATGAATAAAATATTGGCTTTAAAGAGACTTTGGGAGCGAAAATTCGGCCGCGCTCTGCCGGCGCTCCCTTGAATTGGAAATATTTTTTCTCTGGCAGCGCAGCTGAGCCAGTGGTTCCCAGCAACGCTGAGTTTGGTCTCTGTCTGAACCTAGTAGCCATCGTCAAAGATGCATTTAACAGATACTTTGCCCCATCGAATGAAATATTAGTAGAAGCATACGTGTGTAATAAAGGTCGTACAGTCACGAGGAAGAACATCTCCATAATGCCTCACTTCAGTGAACAATCTGCCGTTTTTATAAAACACTGCCATTATGTGGCATTTAATTGAAAAGAATAAAATGCAGTTTCGGTTTTCAACACATGCACTGAAATACTAAACATGGGGTGTAGAAAATTATCTGCCACCAGTCACAATAAAAGGTTATTTATTTTCACACGACCGTTTCGGGCTTGCGCCCATCATCAGGTGTTTATACGTTGATGTACATGTTTGTACTTTTGGAGATCAAACATGTACATGAATGTATAAACACCTGAAGATGGGCGCAAGCCCGAAACCGGTCGTGTAAAAATAAATAACCTTTTATTGTGACTGGCAGCAGATAATTTTCTACATCCCATAAAGGAACAGTCACGGAGTTCGACAGTATCCATTAGGGATAAAATTCATTTAATACTGAACATATTTTATCATACTGTATACATATAATAATTTAAACTTTATTAGCCCCAGACAGCGGAAATACCGAATGTTCGAATTATGGAAGTTGTTATAGAGATGGAAGACCTAGTCTCATCCAATACGGTGGCCATAGGGAATGTCTGCTGCTAATTTAGTGACATGAGTGAATGGAAATGAGTTTGAACAGAACACTTATCAAGCTATCGTCAGCTCTTTTAGATTATTGCTGTTTAAGTGCATTAAAATCTTAGAGGTTAAAATGAAAACGAACTAGACAGGAGAAGTCCCAGAGATGTAGAAATCTTCCGTGGTTGGGATGGGATGATGGAACGTGAACTACGCTAGTTAACAGGATTTGGTTTGATAATGGGTGGTGCACTGAACGGGGAAAACTCTAGAGAAACACACATACCCGAGGACCTTTTTAAGAGATGTTGGGTGTTGTAAATATGCACCTATGCAGTGTCGTCCGTCGGGTGCTGAGATAGTGTTTATTGCCATAATCGAAAAAAACTAGCAATTAACAAAGTAGCAGTAATAACACATTATAATAAAAAATAAGTCCTAAGCAACTCGCCAGATAGATAGACTTACGCTTTACTTGCTTGTGACAACTGCAATTATAATATTGAAAAAGAGTTGTGAATATGTGATTGTAATACGAAATTCCCATTTTGATTCATTGTAAAAGCATGAAATGACCAGGTATAGAAAGTAATAAGCTACAAGACGACCAAATTACTTCTGAATGTCATCGATAGCCGACAAAGATAGCATTATTCCTCTCATTTTTGACGCAAGACCAGAAGTTACAAGACGCTTTCGCTACAGCCCGTTGACTGCCAGTCTTAGAAAACAGGAGGACCAGCACTCCTAAGACTCGTGTTGTTCAAGGAAGCGACATTTCAATTAGAATCTATTTAGAAATCATTATAAAGAGAGCTGAATGTTATTTATCGATGTTTGCTGGCGGTAACTGCTGCACGTATTGTCAGCAGCATCTTATGTGTTGTTTGAAGTTATTTAATGATATCACAGCAGTTAACATACGAAAGTTATCTGCCATGAGAAACGGATGAATAACAAAGTCAGCTGTAACCACAATATGTGACATCATTACAAAAATTCAACGCAGAGAACACCTTAGTGACAAGTCCTGTACACCATTTCTACAGTGTGTGGCACGTTAGGTAAAAATCAGGTACATCCGACCTCGCACTGGGGCTTACCAACAATCTTTCCTACCACGAGTTATTCGGCGTTGGAACAGGAAAGGTTGAAAGTGACTCTGGTACCTAAAGTACCCTCTGCCACACACCGTAAGGTAGCTTGCGAAGTATGGATGTAAACAGTACACAGAATCGATGGGTGTATGATATGCATGCATTGTAACCTCGTATTTCACTGCGCAAGATACAAAAGAAAAAATAATTTTAAAAAAAGGCAGAGAGAGTCGTATAAGCCTATAATCAATTCGTCAGTACAGACAATATCATCCCGAAGGTCCATAAACTATTTTCCCTTTATGCGTAACATCAATTTGAACTGCAGAGTAGTAGGTAAGCGCGTGTTGTCTGGTACATTAATCAGAAAAAAAACGAAAGGCACATCTAGGGTGGTCACTTAGCACCCATGTCATTGGATATTGTGGTGTCGTGATTCAATCGGCCCACTCAGAACTTAAATTAATCTTTCCAGGTATTGGACAAAATTCCAGAATGGAATATGTTATTCATTTTTATTAATATCTTCGGCTTTTTGTAGTTAACACAGAAGAAATCAATGAAATGTTGTTAATCCTAGTAGCCACTCTTCCTCATTTGCTAGATCAACTACGTGTATTGAGTAGCTAATGACAAATGTTATCCATATTTTGCAACTGAATGTTTACTTTGTTTTTAACTAAATAAAACTTCCCCTATTTATATTAGGCGTCATCTATGATCCACATAATAAAAGATATTTTTGTAATAATATAACGGGTGTTCAATAGGTAAGGAAACGAATTTTTTTCTTGGCCAGTTTCAGTTCAAAATATGCGGAATTTGCTGTGACACATCGTGGAATATTCTCGCTTCATCCCCCCACCTAACCTCCAAAATGACGTCTGTAACGGAGGGGCCTTCCAAGCACAGAGCTGTGATTGTTTCGTTTAGAGGAAAACCGGAGCATCACAGACATTCGTAGCCTCCTCCAGAATGTCTACGGAGAAACGGGGTCACCCGTCATCATCGCAGCAAGGTCGCGCTAACCTCTCTGATCTCCCACACGCCAGCCGCCCGCACGCATCTGTGACTCAAGCAATGTTGGGACGTGTGGACACTCTCACTCGAGGTGATCGAAGGAAGTCCTCGCTGCGCACGTCTCTGTTCGTGGTGCTGACACACTCAAAAGTGTGTTCCCACTGCATTCAAATGGTTCAAATTGCTCCGAGCACTGTGGGACTTAACATCTGAGGTCATCAGTCCTCTAGAATTCAGAACTGCTTAAACCTAACTAACCTAAGGACATCACACACATCCATGCCCGAGGCAGGATTCGAACCTGCGAATGTAGCGGTCGCGCGGTTCCAGACTGAAGCGCCTAAAACCGCTCGGCCACACCGGCCGGCCGCACTGGATTGCTCGATGTTACCAGAAGACCACAAAGGGCAACAATGGACCATCTGTGCGGAATTTCTTGCACGTAAAGAGGCCGATCGGGACAATTTATTGTCTAACATCGTCACAGGCGATGAAACATGGGCTCATCTCTTCAAACCGGAATCAAAACGGTAATCCATGGACTGGCGCCCCACCAACTGTACTCCGAAGAAAATGTTCATAACCGCACCTCAGCCGATTAAGTCATCGCGACCGTCTTTTGGGACTCTGAAGGGATTATTCCTTTTAATGTCAAGCCTCATGAACTCGAATATGTGCAGATAAACCGTCAGTAAACTAAAGAAACAAATTCCGCGTGTTCTTCGCCACAAAAATGCAAAAGAACTTATCATTTTGCATGAAAATTCAAGGCCTCACACGAGTCTGCGTAGCCTGGTGGAGAGACAACCACGCGGTGTAGCCGCGTGGTCCTGGGCGCCTTGTCACGGTTCGCGTTGCTACCACAGTCGGAGGTTCGAGTCCTCCCTCGGGCATGGGTGTGTGTGCCATCCCTACCGTAAATTAGTTTCAGTTAGATTAAGTAGTGTATAGGCCTAGGGACCGACGACCTCAGCAGTTTGGTCCCATAGGAACTTACAACAGTGCCCAGAGCTCACTTCATTGGATCCTTCTTCCTCACGCACCCTACAGCTCGGATCTCGCACATTCCAGCTTGGCCCAAGGGAGGATGCAATCCACAGGAAGCAGTACGTGGCTGATGTGGAGGTTATTGGTACAGCAGTCTCCGATGTCGACAAGTAGAGTGGTACAATATGAGCATACATAATTTCATATGAGACGTACTGTGTTTCACGGCAGCACATTTAAATTTTCCCACGATACACTTCCGAAATATGCACAGTGAAAAAATAAATATTATGTTGTAGACCATTGGCGATGCCTACTATGAATAGTGGGAACATGTAGGGTATAAAATCACACCTTTATCCAGTGATTTATTACATAAAGATCACTTACTAATGAAGAGCTCACATTACGGGTTTCGGCAGTCGGCTACCGTCTTCAGATGTGATTAATCCAAGGTTTTTCCGTAAGAGCGTTCAAAAATTTAGCAGAACATAGAGGATGCTCCACCGAACAATTAGAGATAGGGGAGCCGGGATCAGAGATGCCTGCTTAACGAGATAATACTAATAAAATCCCGTTACTGTGTACTTTTTTAATTACATTCGTTGCAGTTAACTGAAAGAAAACCATCATTGACATAATGAACGTACCATTTGTGCTGAATCTTACAAAATGTGCTTAAAATGACGGCCATTAGCCTCAATGCAAGTATGACAGCCGGCCGGGGTGGCCGAGCGGTTCTAGGCGCTACAGTCTGGAACAGCGCGACCGCTACGGTCGCAGGTTCGAATCCTGCCTCGGGCATGGATGTGTGTGATGTCCTTAGGTTAGTTCGGTTTAAGTAGTTCTAAGTCCTAGGGGACTGATGACCTCAGACGTTAAGTCCCATAGTGCTCAGAGCCATTTGAACCCTTTTTGAATAGGACCGCCTCTTCCAATCCAGCACCGAGAAAGTTGAGGGCATCGACACTGAAGAGAGGTGGTGCACCGTCACCTTGTATCCATGTCCTCTCAGAACAGCCAAGGGTACGTTGACCAACTACTCAGGTAGAACCTCAAGCACAGCTGGCCATTCAGGCGGCCACATGGAAGATATGGCCCAATCAGATTGCCGCCTGCAATGCTGAACCAGATATCCACAGCAAAACTTATTTTATGGTCTGACTCTACTACATCGTGTGGGTTTTCCTCATCCCACACATGCCTGTTCCTGCTGTTCGAAATACCGTCACGATCAAATGAGGCCTCCTCAGTAAACAGCACAACTTGGTGGAAATCTGGTTGGTCAATCCACTGTTGGAGCAACCGCTGATACAGTATGACCCATGATACAAACTCAGTCACAAGCATTGCATAGACTCCTTGTGGATGATTTGGGTAAAATTGTTATTCGTGGAGTACCCGCCACACGTTAGTACGTGCAGCGCCCATTTCACGTGTAATAGGAGGAGTACTTGTAGCAGGGTCCGCTGCAACATGTTTCAGCACCTCCTCTTCAAAATCGAGAGTGCGAGTGGTCTTCATGTTGCCAGGTCCCTCGTTTCTTCTTTTCAGTGAACCATTCTCCCACATTCGTCGATCGAGGGAAATAAACACTCGTCATGACGGATGATGCCTGTTAGGAAATGATTCCCTATACCGCCTTTCGGCAGCGAGAGCATTGCAACGTACTTCCCCATAAACAAGATGCATATCAGTGAGTTCTGCGAGGTATTGCTCCATCGTATTGTACTGTACGTCTCTGAGTAGCACTGAGTGATGAATGGCTCTGTTGTCGTTTCATAAGACGTTCTGTCATGGGACAGTGCAAATACAATGAAATGGAGCCACCGTACGGACAAGTAAAGCAAACAAAACCTGCACCCCGACTTCCTAGTAATCAGGCCCATCCACATTTTTTCCTTGCAGGAATAAAGAATGTTCATGTAAATAAATAGCACAGTACGTGTAAACATGTACGCATGTTAGTTGTAAATAAACTGAAAAACAGTAATACTAGACAAAACGGTAGACGAGTTTAATTCCAGATCTCCTGAAGCTTCTCCAACCCCAGGTTCCATGACTCAAATTGTTCGGTGGAGCATTCTCTATGTCCTGTTACATTTTTACACGCTCTTACGGAAAACTCTGTAGGATAAGTATGTGTGTGTGTGTGTGTGTGTGTGTGTGTGTGTGTGTGTTGGTGCTTACGGGCGCTAAACGCCAAGGTTACCAGCGCCCTGACACACATTAACAGAAACGAATGTGGACAAAATTACTAAAACGAGGTCAAACACGCAATGACAACAGGAAAAGGCTAAAGATTCTATACAAGAGACTAAAAGATAAGTAAAACGAGAAACGAGCTAAAAGGACGCCACAGGAATGTATCACTGCCTGGGCACTTACGTAAAATACGGGGGAGCCAGTCACCCTCTGAACAAATTGAAACCTTCTCCCCAAAATCTCAGTAAAAACATTGGATAATTCACAAAACTTTAAAACTCTAACCACATTCGTTTGATTATTACCTAAAAGAGATGCCACATCCTTCGGCAAGTCAGCCACGGCCCGCTGTTCGGAAAATAAAACGCAGTTCAATAAAACGTGGTGTGATTTGTACGCCACAAGCACCAAATATTGGAGGGTCCTCTCGCCAGAGCAAGAAACCATGTGTCATAGGGTTGTGGCCTATGCGAAGACAAGTGAGGAGAACCTCGTCCCATCTACGTGGCTGGAAGGAAGTACACCACACCAACGTTATGGGCTTCACTAAACGAAGCTTATTGTAGATCACTTCCAGCCAATCATCCTCTCACCGACAGATGACTCTCTGGTACCTAGCAGAAAGCCAACTACTTCCCCAGTCGCTGCAGTTGGAGGAGGGCATCCTGGATGGTGTGGACTATATTATCTGCTGTATGCAAACGTTTCACGTGTGAAGGACACTTAGAGAATAGCGTCATGACTTTCAGGTCTCTCACGTGTTAAACAAAGACAATCTAAAGTAAATAATGGGGCCCAGAAACCGCTCTAAATCTCTAAAATTTGGTGGCCCTCATGTACAAGACAGGTAAATTAAAAACTGAAAGCCATGCGGTTCTAGGCGCTTCAGTCTGGAACCGCGTGACCACTACGGTCGCAGGTTCGAATCCTGCCTCGGGTATGGATGTGTGTGATGTCCTTACGTTAGTTAGGTTTAAGTAGTTGTACGTTCTAGGGAACTGATGACCACAGATGTTAAGTCCCATAGTGCTCAGAGCCATTTGAACCATTTGAGCCAAAAACTGAAAACCCGTCTTAGCAGCCCACTCCTCTAACCGCAGTAGAGTAAGTTGCAGCTGATGACTCGCTGATGCGACACTGGTTGAGGAATAGGAAACAGCAAAATCGTCCACAAATATAGGAGCACTTTACTGTAATTCTTACCGGAGACGTGATACTGTTGAGGGCTAAGGGGGTTATACTTAAAATACTACCATGAGAGGCACCATGCTCCGGCTCAAATCAATCTGACAGCAAGTCGCCAAATCTGGTCCTAAAATAGTGCTGAGACAGTAAAGACCGAATGAAGATGGGGAGGTGGCCATGAAAGCCCCATTGATGCGGCTGAGCGAGAATATAGTGTTGCCAGGTGCTATCGTAAGCCTTACTGATATCGAAGAAGATAAGAATACAGTGAGGTCTGCGTAGGAAAGACTGCTGAATAGCAGCCTCTAGCAGAGTCAGGTTGTCGACAGTGGACCTATATCTTCGGAATCCACACTGTGAGCAGGTAGGAGTTGCCTGGTCTCTAACTGCCAGACGAGACGATGGTCAGCCATTCACTCCAGAGTATTTCCTGCACAGCTCGCTAAGGGGACAGTCTGATAACTACTGGGTCCCATGCGGTCCTTTCCTGGTCTGAAGAAAGGTATCAAAATCGCCTCTCTCCACGATTGGGGAAGTTACCCATCTGTCACAGAAGATTAAAACATTCCTTAGACGCTGCTGGCAAATGTGGAAGCATGCTTTACTGGATCTGGTCATGACCGGGTGCAGTGTCACGAGTCTCCGACAGGACTGATTCCAGCTCTCACATGGAGAAAGGATAGCCGTAAATTTCGGAATAGTTGGTACTAAAGTCCAATTTTCTTCTCTCTGCAGTCGCATGGTAGCGACGAAACGCCAGATCCTGGCTGGCATTTGCAGTAGTTTGCGCAAAGTTCTCCGCCAGCGTCTGAGCGATGTTAGAAGACATCTTCGTGTAGCACTGAAGCTATTGGTGAACGACTGCGCTTACTAGAAATCCTCCTGATGACTTCCCATGTTGTCGTAGACAAGTGGAACGGTTGGTGGAGTTCAAGAACGCTTGCCATGATCTTTTCTTGCTCTCCCTAATCACAGGTCGAGCATTTTCTCTCGCAACTCGAAAGGCTATAGAGTTATCTGTCGTAGGACGGCTTTTAAATCGTCGAAGAGCTGCACCCCTGTTCCGAATGGCTGAACTGCACTCATCCATCCACCAAGGCACAAGTCGCCTCGATTTTAGGACTTTGGGATGGATAAGTCAGTGACATTATGGATCATTTATGTGATATGATCCACCCGTTCCTGGACGCTATCGCAATGTTCAAACACAGCGAGCTGGCTGAACTGCGCCTAGTTAGCCCTGCTGACCATCCATGGCAGTGGCTTCTCTTCGCTTTGTGCTCCATCAAGTACGTGAACCCGGAGTCGGAACTGGTCATTGGAATGGAGGTAGTCACTGACCTCCCGCTGAACAGTCTGCGAGGGCTGGAGAGCAGAAAGAGAGGTTGTTGACTGAGAATAATACAGCAGCAGTACAAAAGTGAGTGTTTAGGATGCACAGCTCGTGAGATGTCATGCGGCTCTCCAAAACTCGACCACGAGGGCAAGTAGAGGTCGAGCCCCATAAAACCTGATGAGAATTGAAGTCTTCCAGTACAAGGAAAGGTCGAGGGAGTTGTTCAACAAGATCTCTGAGAGCCTCAAAGTCGATCAAATCTTGTGGATGGAGATCCAGCGAGCAAACAGTGATCCACCAAAACCCGTGAATTTCGACAGCAGCTGCTTGTAGGTCGGCAGCCAGGAGGGAGACACAGCATCTCCACCCTCAGCCCTGTCCCTGGTTAGCTCATCCTTCCGGTGAAGGGTATAGCCATGTAGCACAGCGGTGTCAGTGGCTTTAAAATGTGTTTCTTGTAAACAAAGGCACAGAGTGAGTTCCTCTTCTAGGAGTTTCAGTTCCTCCACATGCATCCTCAACCCATTAATGTTCCACTGTAA